>NC_081557.1:128318489-128332633 GCF_022355385.1 Mustela nigripes | reverse complement strand
TCTTTCTTTCTTTCTTTCTTTCTTTCTTTCTTTCTTTCTTTCTTTCTTTCTCTCTCTCTCTCTTTCTTTCTCTCTCTCTTTCTTTCTTTCTCTCTCTCTTTCTTTCTTTTCTTTCCTTCCTTCCCTTCCTTCCTTCTGGGAGAAAGTGTGCACGCAAGTCGGGGCAGGGAATGGAGGTTGAGGTGGGACAGAGGGAGAAGAAGAAAGAATCCTAAGTGGGCTCCACACCCAGAGTGGAGTGCAATGCGGGGCTCAATCTCATGACCCTGAGATCATGACATGAGCTGAAGTCAAGAGTCTTTGATGCTTAACTGAACCACCGAAGCACCCCCGAGGATTCTTAATTTAATTATATTTACAAAATCCTTCTTGCCATATAGGCTAACATTTATAGGTTTCAGGCATTGGGAGGGATATGAGTATCTTTGGGGCCATCGTTTAATCTTCCACTGGGACATTTCCCCTTATATCTCTGTCACTTGGGCTTCATTCATATGAGAATGATCTGGGTTTACACAACTGCTTAATTAGCTGTCTAAACTTGGGCAAGTGACTTAATTTGCTTTCTCCTCTGTTAAACTAGGATTATTGTGCAGATTAGGTCAGGTAATTCATGTAAAGTATTTAGCAGTCTTGGTCCTCTATAAATGTTAACTACCATTGCCATGATCAATGTAGGCCCCAGTATGTTTAGTCTGCCCTGAATGAAGAGAAATAGCTCAGTGCACAAACAGATTTTTCTCTACTCTGCTCCATGTTCACTTGGATGTGTCAGTTGTCTTCTCTAGTTCTATAGTTGATGAGTAGGTATCAATGTCCACTTTTCTGCCTAATTCTGAGTCACCTGAAGATGTCCATTTGGAACAGTCTGGCTCTCCCGAGGTGGGGCCTTTCTTCTTCCACACCTTCATTCTTTATTATTTTCAGCTGTTCAGTGCATGAAAACTACAATCCCCATTATGCATTGCTATCAAGTCCTTTCAGGCTCACCCTCTGAGCAGAGCTCTTCCTTTACAATAGGACTTTGTCGGATCCTGGTGCTACGTCAGGATTGCTCCCTCTCCTAGGTGTTTCCTGAGAGCTGGGGTGTCCAAGTGGATCCTGGTTGGTGAGGAAATGGAAGGAGAAGTGTTCTCCAAAAGCAACACTCACACAGAGAGAAAAGGGTTTTTCCTTTTTTATTTATCTTTTTCTTGAGTGATATTAAGCCTTTTTCCAACATCTTTCAAATGGGTTAGGAATTTTCTCATTATATAAAGGTCACTAATTTCTTTCCGCAATTCACTTCTGTCATCTTAATTAAAGTAAAATTTTTTTTCTCATCTGCAAATTGGTAAATGGTTAGACTTAATTTTTTGTGACCTTGAGATTTTTTTCTTCTTTTTCTTTATTGTTATAGTGTTTTAGCAGGACTAAAAATGGGCTGCTTCACAGCCAAAAGTCACAAAGATGTATTGAACCAGAAATGATTCTTTTTAAACATTTTTAAAATCCACTTGTAGCATGAATGTATTTGCCAAACTTTTCCAAATACTTAGCAATTCAGAAACATATGATGCAGCGATGCCACTATTCTGTATGATATTATATCCTAAAAAGAATGAAGTTCTCCTATATTTTTCTGACTCACTTTAAGTTTATCCTGCTTCTTAGTATTTGCTCTATATCTATAAACAACTGATCTCATCAGAAGCCAAGAAAGGATTATAGGTATGTCTTCCTTGCTGTCTTTCAGCACACACTTAAAGTGTTAATTAGAATCTACTACAGAAAGAGTTTACCCATATTTCTTAGATGTTTTATAATACAACATTTGGGAACCATAAATATTAACTGGTATTCAGTAGATACACGTTAAGCTAGTCTGTTGAGTCTTTATTTTTATTGAATCCTGTGGAAGCAGCTCCTTTAAGCAAATGAAAGAAAGTAAATAGTTTAAGCAATTTGAGAATACATATTGTTCATTTTTGGCTATAAATTAACAATATGATTGATTTAAATGGACATTTCTGTCATTGATTCTAAAATTTGAACTGATATAACAGATGGAATTCAGCTGCCCAAGCAAGCTTCTGGGATTTGATTATTCAAGTGATTAAGATGCTATTTGTCAACTCTAGTTTACCACCCCTTTTAATTATATAGATAATCAAACTAAGAACTGCTAATTCTGTCTCCTAACTATTAATTGTTTGTAATTACCCACAGATTAAAACTGCATGTGCAATTAACTCAAAGAATTAATTGATACAAGGGAATTGATAAAAGGGAAACAGAACAAGCTTGGCATAAAAAAAGGCTCTAGGGACACAAGACCACTTGAACCCACTAGTGTCATGGGCTCTGTCATGTCCTTTTAAAGATAATTCGCACTTTCTTTGGACTTCACCTCTGTTGGAGGCAGCTGCCTAGACTATTTCTTATGAACTATTTCTCTTATTACATTACATATTATTATTATAAACTATATCTTATTTCTTCTTTCATGGTTGACTGAAACAGTGTATTTGAAAAGTTTGGACCTCTACTGTCTCTGGTCTTTTGCTGATATTCAGGTGACTTGGACAAATGTATCCATTTGCAGCCCAAAAGAAATGTTTGTCACTGCAAAGATTACAGAAGTGGTAAATGTTTTAGCTAGCTAGGGATTTTTCCCTTCCTTCTTGCCTCTTTCTTTCTTTTTTCTTTCTCTTGGCAATATCATTGGAGTTTAGGATCTTATCAGTTTTCTGTGAGTCATTTGAGTAATTTTAGTTTCTAAAATAATTATGCTTATTAGATTTTAGAGCTTTCTCTCACCTGTGCAAATAATTGGCTCATTGTTAACTATATAAATTTAAATAAAAATGGGAAATAAAATAGGAATCCACCCCAAACTGAAATGTATTTAAAAACTATTACCATTATAAACATCAAGATGATGCTAGAAAGTGAGGGAAGATAATCTGGTGGAAAATATTTTGTGCTGAAAAAAATAGAAATTTAAAAACCTGTTTTAAAGTTTTTCCCATTCCTTCAGATATTTATATCAGTTACATTGTATGGGGATTTTCACTCTTAACAGTTTTGCTGATTGGCCTTTCAATCATGCCAAAGAAGTCCAGGAGTATATATTAAACTTATGCTTGGGACACAGCATTATACTCAGTTTTACAGGAAATACAAAGCAAGTAAAAGACTTTGAAGTTTAAAAAGGAAAATAAGATATTCAGGAGACAACAAAATAACTTGAACTAAATATATAATATTATTTGCAGAGAGTCTAAGTAAGTATTGAGGAAATGCAAAGGCAGGAGGACATCAGTATGAATAGTTATTTAACAAAATTTTTAGGTTCCAAGTCAGCTCTGGTTCAGTTACTGATTCCTTGCTAATCTGATGGAAACTTTTTGGTTTCTTTCCAAATTTGATATTACATTTTCTCCAGGTTTGTTTAATATCAGAATATTTTCTTCTATCCTACCGGCTATTAAACTGGGATTACCAGAAAGATTTCTTATTTTTCTACCTATCACTATACTCTTGCTCACTCCCACCCCAGCATTCAGAATCTCTGTCTGCTGTGGCAATATCTGTAAAGATATCTGTAAAGATTGTTGGCTCCATGGGGTCTTGTGAACATTTAGTCTGATGTATGACTGTGGTCTTCAAACTATCATTTTATAACTTTTGACTGACTGTGGAATAAGCTGGAATCTGTTGCATGTCACCTTCTGTGCCTGGCTTCTGAGGAGGAGTCATTAGCATACATCAAATTATGAATGATTACCTTGAGGATTTTAGTGGAGGGTTTACTGCTTCTTGAAGTGGAAAAGTTATAGCTATATTTTCTAGTGTGATGCCTATATACTGGAGAAAATAATGCACAACCTTCTCAACTGCATGAGTCTGTTTTGTGAGTAAACCATATAAAATATCCGAAATGCCCTGGACTGTCTTGGAAAAAATAATTTGTATAGCATTTAGTTTCATTTTGGGTTTGGGCTGTTCAGTGATCAGGAAGGCTCCCTTTGCCTGTGAGATCTCACCTCCGGAGGCTAATTCTTGTTCACTGGTGTTTACCTTAATTGCATTGCTGATGAACCAGAAGCACAGAGCAATTCCAACCAAGATATTGTCTTTATTATAGAAGGATTTATAAATTTAAAAAGGAGATTGGGAAGAGACGCCCAATTATCTAAAATGTGAGAACACTTATTGTAGAAGTTCATTACGGGAAGTAGGTGGGCCAGAGATAATGCTAGTGAGTTGAGAAATGCTTCAAATTCCTCAGAAAGCTTCATAAGAAGTGTGAGGGCTTAGACATCTCTAATAACCCTATGCTATCCTTTTATATCCCTCTGGGTTTATAAAAGTCCAGAAGTTAGAGAATTGGACAGCCACATGCAGAAAAATGAAACTGAAATATTTCCTTATACCACACACAAAAATAGACTCAAAATGGATGAAGGTCCTCAATGTGAGAAAGAAATCCATCAAAATCCTTGAGAACACAGGAAGCAACCTCTTCAACCTCAGGGGCAGCAACTTCTTCCTAGAAATATAGCCAAAGGCAAGGGAAGCAAGGGCAAAAATGAACTATTGGAACTTCATCAAGATCAAAAGCTTTTGCACAGCAAAGAAAAACAGTTAACAAAACCAAAATACAACTGACAGAATGGGAGAAGATATTTGCAAATGACATATCAGATAAAGGGCTAGTATCCAAAATCTATAAAGAACTTATCAAACTCAACACCCAAAGAACAAATAATCCAATCAAGAAATGGACAGAGGACATGTACAGACATTTCTGCAAAGAAGACATCCAGATGGCCAACAGACACATGAAAAAGTGTTCCACATCACTTGGCATCAGGGAAGTACAAATCAAAACCACAATGATATACCACTCCACACCAGTCAGAATGGCTAAAATTAACAAGTCAGGAAATGACAGATGCTGGCTAGGATGAAGAGGAAGGAGAACCCTCCTACACTGTTGGTGGGAATGCAATCTTGTGCAGCCACTCTGGAAAACAGTAGAGAGGTTCCTCAAAAAGTTGAAAATGGAGCTACCCTATTATCCAGCAATTGCACTACTGGGTATTTACCCTAAAGATACAAACGTAGTGATACGAAGGGGCACGTGCACCCGAATGTTTTTAGCAGCAATGTCCACAATAGCCAAACTATGGAAAGAACATAGATGTCCATCAACAGATGAATGGATAATAGAGGTGTGGTATATATACAATGGAATACTATGCAGCCATCAAAAGAAATGAAATCTTGCCATTTTTGATGATGTGGATGGAACTAGAGGGTATTACGCTGAGCAAAATAAATCAATCAGAGAAAGACAATTATCATATGATATCCCTGATATAAGGAAGTTGAGAGGCAACCTGGGTGGGTTGGGGGTTGGAAAGGAATAAATGAAACAAGATGAGATCGGGAGGGAGACAAACCATAAGAGACTCTTAATCTCACAAAACAAACTGAGGGTTGTTGGGGGGAGAGGGGTAGGGAGAAGGAGGGTGGGGTTATGGACTTTGGGGAGGGTATGTGCTATGGTGAGTGCTGTGAAGTATGTAAACCTGGCAATTCACAGACCTGTACTCCAGGGGCTAAAAATACATTATATCTTAATAAAAAATAAAAAATTTTAAAAAATTAAAAATTTTTAAAAAAGGTCCCCTGTTAAAGTATAATGTATATGGCCTTTCCTTTACTAGCCTCTTTCCAGATACTAATACTTTCAGATCCTTTATAATCTTTCCATTATTGGCATTTACTTCTGCTAAAGAATTTTATTTATTCATATTGAGTTGTGACTAAAACATATGATTTATTATGTTTCTTCTTCTAGAGATTTTATCTTTTTGATAGAGGACAAAGATTATTTTTGATTGAAATGGGAGAAATTTTATACATAAAAATTAGAATGGAGTAGGATGTGTGCATGGTATTAATTAGGATGTCTCTGAGATAACATTACATTTTTTATTCTTTTATTTTCCTGCTCTGCCTCCCTATAGGACACTTACATTACAATCCTGTAAATAAATTGAAGCAATGAAAGCTTACTACTTTTGAGTTTTCTCTAAATTTATATGAAATTAACCAGCCCATAGATGACTCTATTAAATTAAAAGTTTCAGGAAAGAATATATGTATATAAATAAGTATTAGAAAATTGGAAATGTGAAAACAGTTTGATTCATTCTGGATGGCAAGATTGAACCAAATTTTTACTACTTTTAAGTGATTAATGTTTCTGAGAAATAATCTAAAATTTCCTCATCTTTTAAAAAAAAATATTTCTCTGTGGAAATCCCATGTAACAACTGCCACGAGACTGGAGATATATGAGGGTTACGTTGGCTGACCTTTGCTCTTTCAACCTATTTTCTTAAGCACTTTTAATAATTTCACTTACTTTGCAATTTCAGTATGTGTGCCTTCATCATAATTCTGAATATTCTTTTAAAATACTGATGTAATGAGGAGAGGAGCTTCCCTTTGATTTTTGTAAGTGCTACTCACAAATATGATTTTGCTTTAAGCCTCCTCTAAAGAAAGAAGTCAATGTTCTTGAAGAGAAGAGAGTCAAAAGAATGAGCCTATTAGTTTTCTGATGGGCACACTGTTTGCAATAACAACACGAGAGCTTCACCGTATAAGGAAGCCAATTAACTGAGGCCTCTCTGTGCAGTAGGATGGCTTCTCCTTCTCCGTGATTATATGACTTGATGCGATTTTAATACAGAATAGCGGGGCCATAAAGATGATTCGCTTTCCTCTGTCTAACACTAAGCAGTATGATCAGTGTATACTTTTCTTGGATAGATATTGTTTTAACCTACATTGATATTTCTAACAGACAAAACATTCTCTGATTGGAAAGGAATCATGCCAACAAAGTCTTCCCGTTTGACTCCTCCCCCAAGCTGGCCTAGTTTGAATGGGTCATCATCAGTGTTTCGGGATTACTGTCCTGTAAGTATTTGTGAAACTGGGCATAGAGTTGAATTACCATTTTTTTTTTTTCTGGCAGGTTACTGGGTTAATTTTGATATATGAGATTTTCCTATGGACCTATTTCAGTCCTAAAATGATTCTCCACTGAAATTCATCTTTTTTTCTGAAGAAGTGCTTTTCATTTGGTTGTCATGTCTTGGGTTAATCTTGCACCATACAGACCATTGTAACTTATAAAACTCTTAAATATGTGTATTAAATTTTATTTGAAGAGTACTAACAGCCAAAGTGATCATCACAATGGTTTGCTCAAAATGTGATAGTAACTATTTTTGTAATAGTACCTAGACTGTCAAGTAAATAAAGTGGAGGCCAATGGTGCATGAAGACATCTTTTAGGAGTGCATGATAATTAGAGGACTAAAAAAATCTAAGGATAACTTTTCACACATTGATGGTTTTCTGAATGAGGGCTCTCTAAACTGAAACGTGGTTCTCTGGGACTTGGAAGTGGAATCTGGGATTTAGTATTCATCAGGGCAAGTAGAGGAAACTCATGTGCCTATATATATAAAAATATAAAAGGTTGAGATTTTATATTTTTTCCTATAAACCAAAACTTTTGAATCATGTCAAATTTAACTTATGTTGCTAAATTTGTGAGTGAATTTACTAAAGCTAAACACTGTTTTAGACAAGGACATTATATGAATATCATTAAGGAAAATAATACAATATCTTTAACAAAAGCAATACCGATGGAAGGCTGTTTCTATTCTTTCCCAATAAAGGTAAAAAAAAAAAAAAATGAACTGCTTCTAAACCTTTCAGCTCTGCCCTGTTTTATACTAACACTGTAAAGACTGCTCTTAGCTGTGTAACAAACTACATTTAAATGAATTTCTTTAGAAAATATATCTAGCAAGAGTACATTTGATTGTGGAGAGATCTGAACGTAAAATTGGGAGTATTTATTCATTGCTGAGTAGGAAATTAGGAACATATGAGGCTATTAACTATGGTTTTGACATAAAAGATGATGCTTCGTGTATGTGCACTTGTCTAAACAGTTTGAAGTGGACTGGAGTGGATACTGGGTGGGCATTAATAGGCCTTTTGCATCAGTCCAGTTAGAGGCTTGTATCTTATCCTTGCAAACCAACTATATGGGGGGCGGTGTGAATGGGTAAGAGGGAGTAAGAGTCAAACCTTCAGATTTCTTTCCTGAAGCTTATTGCATTATCAGTTCCTCCACTGAAAGTCTAAATGGCTTTTTTATTTTTAAAATTATTTTTTACTAAGAATTGCTCTTTTGTTTATCCTTTAAAATAATCACCTTTATCCTTTAAAATAATCATCAAGTTCTAAGTAATCTTTTTACCCCAATTTTTTATTGTGGTAGAATGTACATACAAAAAATTTTAACCATTTTGGGGGTGCCTGGGTGTCTCAGTCGGTTAAAGCCTCTGGCTTCGGCTCAGGTCATGATCCCAGGGTCCTAGAATCGAGCCCTGCATCGGGCTCTCTGCTCGGCAGGGAGCCTGCTTCTTCCTCTCTCTCTGCCTGCCTCTCTGCCTTCTTGTGATCTCTCTCTGTCAAATAAATAAATAAAATCTTTAAAAAAATTTTTTAACCATTTTTAAGTGTATCATTTGGTGGCATTGAGTATACTCCCACTGCTTTGTGACCATCACTGCCATTCATCTCCAGAACTTTTTCAACTTTCTGAACTAAAACTCTCCTCCCATCAAATACTAATTCCCTGTTCTTCCCTCCCCTCATTTCCTGGCAACAAACATTCTACTTATTGTCTCTTGTCTTTTGATGTATCCGTTTGTGACTGGCTTATCTCACATAGCATAATGTCTTTAAGGATAATTCACGTGGTAGCATGTGTCATAGTTTCCTTCTTTTTAAAAAAGATTGAGTAATATTCTGTTGTATTTATATACAGGTTTCCCTGCATCTAAAAGTAGAGCATGCCTATGAAACTTTTTTTGTAAGCTGAAATTACATAAGTTGAAGAAATAATTACCATTGATTTATATGTAAAATTTTTGAGTGTTCCCAGATTCAAAAAAATAACTTCTTCTAGGCTTTTCTGATATTTTAAGACACATCTTGCCAATAGATGAACAACATACTTGAAGATAAAGCGCAGATGCTCACAGACACAGTTCAAAGCTATGGCGGCTTGATGCTGAGATGCTTGCTGAGTGTAGTTCCCAGGGGAGCTTGGCAAGGCCACTCTCACTGCTTGGGTCTTTTTGCCTTTATAATGGCTGAAAAACGAATGAATGCTGAGTGCTATTTTCACTTTTCATCTTTTTTCATAAAAGCAAAAATCCTCTTTGGATTACTTTGGGTTAGCAAAAAGAGGTACTGATGTAGATATTTCTTACAAGGGAAGTGGCAGAATGCAAACTTTCAAAAAGCAGGGAATACTTGTATCATATTTTGTTTACCCATTCGTTTGTTGGTGGACACTTGAATTGCTTCTATCTTTTTGGAAATTTTGAATAATGCTACTATAAATATGGGTATACAAGTATTGTTTGATTTCCTGCTTTCACTTCTCTTTTGGTATTTATCCAGAAGTGGAATTGCTGGACCATATTATATTCCTATGTTTAATATTTTAAGGAGTTATCCATATTGTTTTCCACAATGGTTGTACCATTTTGTATTCCCAATATTGATGCACAAGTATTCCTATGTCTCCATATTTTCATCAGCACCTATTATATTATACACTTTCTTGATAGCAGCCATACTAATGGGTGTGAAGTGATATGTAGTCTTGATCTGAAGTTTATTCAGTCAGTCCAAAAAACAATTAGGAAATTGAGAGTGTCAAAGCCTGCCTTGGTAAAAGAGGAGTGGAGAGAGGGCATAGAAAACCCTGTCTTTGATTTTGTAGGAGGAGAGAAAAATTTTGTACATTCTGCTTTCAAAACACTCTCTATAGCATAGCTACTCTTCTCAAAATTTTAATTCACTCAAATAAGAAAGTTACTGGGGATATACTGTCTTTTGGCTAAAGAAACACCATCCCTTTTAAGCCTGGAAGTTTCGTTTTTCTTTTTAAAGTATTTTGAATTCTTACATGTTTTCAGTTCTAATTAAATAATAATTTAATAATGTTATATGTCTTTAGTTTTAATATTTCATTTCTGCAACTGCGGTCTTATTATATTAGAATTATGTTAGATTTATAGGTACTTTAAGCAATAGCATATGGCTCCCTGAAACATCTTTAAATGAAGTTAAAGAAACTGCATCTTGAAGAAAAGGTTACTAATGCTACTTTTTAAGATCTCTGAAGTACTGAGATATTTATAGCCTTAATTGTCTTGGAAGATAATATTTATTCAAAATGAGTGAACACCTGAAAATGTAATGCCTGTGTAACGTAAAAATTTAATATTGTGTAGCAATAATATGGAAAAGACCACCATCTCCATCTTTCTTGCCACAGTTTCATTTTATAATTATTCTTTAGAAGGTTTGCTAACTTGGGGGGCTTGGGTGGCTCACTCCGTTAAATGTCTGACTATTGATTTCAGCTCAGATCATAATCTCATGAGTCCTGGGATCAGGACTCCGTCGGCTTCTGGCTTGGCAGGGAATCTGCTTGGGATTTTCTTTCTCTGCGCTGCCACCCCTGCCATCCCTATCCTGCATGTGCACACACATGAGCTCTCTCTCCTCTCAAATAAATAAATTCCTTAAAAAGACAAAAAAAAAAAAGTTTGCTAACTTTATAGTAATATGAAGCAATCTTGAAACCTACAAGCTGGAGGACTGTAGTTGTGGAAAATAGCCTTGGTATTTATCAAAATTCTGAGAAGGAAAAATTAATGTATTTATCAGTAGTGCTCTTAAAAATAACTAGGATAAAAACAAATATTGACACAAATTTGTGTAAGTGAAATAACTTTTATTCACTAGTTGTTAGTAAGGCAACCCTCTCCTCAGCAAGTGGTTATTAATTATGTTGCAGTACTCTCCCTGAAGGGACATATGCCATTTGCTGATACCCTAGAATGAGGATGAAGTGACAAGTGAGGGAATGCCAAGAGTGTGCCCATGCATCTATCTGGTGATGGTAATAGGGCTCAGGGTAGTAGAATAGAGAGGAAAGAGCAGTTGTGGTTGTCTGAGGTGGGAGAGCAGGGTGCATTTCGGGAATTGAAAGAAATTCACTGTGGCAAAAGCACAGTGTTTAGTGCTAAGAAATGAAAATGAAAAGGTAAGCAGGTCCCTATTATCATCAAGTGCCTTGTTGGAAGACTGTCAGTCACTTTATCTTCCTAACCCTGATTACAAAATTTTGCCTAACCTTGACACTTGGAAGTAAGGGATACAAGCAAATAGAATTCAGTTAAATAATTAGTTGCATTATAAACTGTTTTGTGTTTCAGAGAATAAACTGTGAGTCAGTCCTTTGGGCATTTGGTGTCATTCCCCTCCATGCTGCCCACCTCCTCTTCTCTAGGGGAACACATCCTCCATAAGAGAGAAGAAAACAAATTGCTGGTCATATTTTTTTTAACATACTTATAGTTTCATCTCATAAACAAAAATTTCATTTTTGTTTTATAGAAACATTTTTAAGAAATGAAAAAAAATTCACATATAACATTCTTCACAAAATCTTTATTTTGTTTCTTTCATTTTTATATTTTATTAAGTTTTAAAATTTCAATTTCAATATAGTTAACATACAGTATTATATTAGTTTCAGGTGTACAATATGGTGATTCAGCAATTTTCCACATCATTACTCAGTGCTCATGATAAGTGTACTAATTCCCATCACCTATTTCACCTATCTTTCCCCAGGTCTCCTTGATATATTTTTTAAAGGTTTTATTTATTTATTTGACAGAGATCACAAGTAGGCAGAAAGGCAGACAGAGGGGGAGGGGGATGAAGGCCCCCTGCTGAGCAGAGAACCCAATGCGGGGGCCCGATCCCAGGACCCTGGGATTATGACCTGAGCTGAAGACAGAGACCTAACCCACTGAGCCACCCAGTCACTCCTTGATATTCTTTATTTTATTTAATTTTTAAATTTTTAAATTTTAAATTTTTTAATAAACATATAATGTATTTTTATCCCCAGGGGTACAGGTCTGTGAATCACCAGGTTTACACATTTCACAGCACTCATCATAGCACATACCCTCCCCAATGTCCATAACCCCACCACCCTCGCCCATCCCCCATCCCCCCAGCATACCTCAGTCTGTTTTTTGGGATTGAGTCTTTTATGGTTTGTCTCCCTCCCAATCTCATATTCTTTAATTTTTTCTTTTTCTACTCCCCAAATCCCCCACATTGCATCTCCACTTCCTCATATCAGGGAGATCATATGATAATTGTCTTTCTCTGATTGACTTATTTCGCTAAGCATAATACTCTCTAGTTCCATCCGTGCTGTCGCAAATGGCAAGATTTCATTTATTTTGATGGCTGCAATATATATATATATATGTGTGTGTGTGTGTGTGTGTGTATGTATATCTCACATCTTCTTTATCCATTCATCTGTTGATGGACATCTAGGTTCTTTCCATAGTTTGGCTGTTGTGGACATTGCTGCTATAAACATTTGGGTGCACGTGCCCCTTTGGAGCACCACATTTGTATCTTCAGGATATATTCCCAGTAGTGCAATTGCTTGGCCATAGGGTAGCTCTATTTTCAGTTTTTTGAGAAACCTCTACACTGTTTTCCAGAGTGGTTGCACTGGCTTGCATTCCCACCAACAGTGTAGGAGGCTTCCCTTCTCTCCACATCCTCACCAGCATCTGTCATTTCTTGACTTGTTAATTTGAGCTATTCTGACTGGTGTGAGGTGTGATCTCATTGTGGTTTTGATTTGTATTTCCCTGATGCCAAGTGATGTGGAGCATTTTTTTCATGTGTCTGTTGGCCATCTGGATGTCTTCTTTGCAGAAATGTCTGTTCATGTCCTCTGCCCATTTCTTGATTGGATTATTTGTTCTTTGGGTGTTGAATTTGATAAGCTCTTTATAGATTTTGGATACTAGCCCTTTATCTGATATGTCATTTGCAAATATCTTTTCCCATTCTGTCTGTTGTCTTTTGGTTTTGTTGACTATTTTCTTTGCTGTGCAAAAGCTTTTGATCATGATGAAATCCCAATAGTTCATTTTGCCCTTGCTTCTGTTGCCTTTGGCGATGTTCCTAGGAAGAAGTTGCTGTGGTTGAGGTCAAAGAGGTCAAAGAGTTGCTGCCTGTGTTCTCCTCAAGGATTTTGATCGATTCCTTTCTAACATTGAGGTACTTCATCCATTTTGAGTCTATTTTCGTGTGTGGTATAAGGAAATAGTCCAGTTTCATTTTTCTGCATGTGGCTGTCCAATTTTCCAGCACCATTTGTTGAGGAGACTTTCTTTTTTCCATTGGACATTCCCTCCTGCTTTGTCGAAGATTAGTTGACCATAGACTTGAGGATCTATTTCTGGGCTCTCTATTCTGTTCCATTGATGTATGTGTCTGTTTTCGTGCCAGTACCATACTGTCTTGATGATGACAGCTTTGTAATAAAGGTTGAAGTCTGGAATTGTGATGCCACCAACGTTGGCTTTCTTTTTCAATATTCCTTTGGCTATTCAAGGTCTTTTCTGGTTCCACATAAATTTTTAGGATGTTTGTTCTATTTCTTTGAAAAAAATGGATGGGATTTTGATAGGGATTGCATTAAATGTGTAGATTGCTTTAGGTAGAATAGATATTTTCACAATATTTATTCTTCCAATCCAGGAGCATGGAACATTTTTTCATTTCTTTGTATCTTCCCCAATTTCTTTCATGAGTACTTTATAGTTTTCTGAGTATAGATTCTTTGCCTCTTTGGTTAGGTTTATTCCTAGGTATTTTAGGGTTTTAAGTGCAGTTGTAAATGGGATTGACTCCTTAATTTCTCTTTCTTCTGTCTTGTTTGGTGTAGAGAAATGCAACTGATTTCTGTGCATTGACTTTATATCCTGACACTTTACTGAATTCCTGTATAAGTTTTAGCAGTTTTGGAGGGGAGCCTTTTGGGTTTTCCAAATATAGTATCATATCATCTGCAAAGAGTGATAGTTTGACTTCTTTGCTGATTTGGATGCCTTTAATTTCTTTTTGTTGTCTGATTGCTGAGTCTA
>NC_081557.1:128316523-128318389 GCF_022355385.1 Mustela nigripes | reverse complement strand
TGCAGTTGTAAATGGGATTGACTCCTTAATTTCTCTTTCTTCTGTCTTGTTTGGTGTAGAGAAATGCAACTGATTTCTGTGCATTGACTTTATATCCTGACACTTTACTGAATTCCTGTATAAGTTTTAGCAGTTTTGGAGGGGAGCCTTTTGGGTTTTCCAAATATAGTATCATATCATCTGCAAAGAGTGATAGTTTGACTTCTTTGCTGATTTGGATGCCTTTAATTTCTTTTTGTTGTCTGATTGCTGAGGCTAGGACTTCTGGTGCTATGTTGAATAGCAGTGGTGATAATGGACATCCCTGCCGTGTTCCTGTCCTTAGCGGAAAATCTTTCAGTTTTTCTCCATTAAGAATGATATTTGCGGTGGGTTTTTCATAGACGGCTTTGATAATAGTGAGGTATGTGCCCTCTGTCCCTACACTTTGAGGAGTTTTAATCAGGAAGGGATGCTGCACTTTGTCAAATGCTTTTTCAGCATCTATTGAGAGTGTATGGTTCTTGTTCTTTCTTTTATTAATGTATTGTATCACATTGATTGATTTGTGGATATTGAACCAACCTTGCAGCCCTGGAATAAATCCCACTTGGTCGTGGTGAATAATCCTTTTAATGTACTGTTGAATCCTATTGGCCAGTATTTTGGTGAGAATTTTCGCATCTGTGTTCATCAAGGATATGGGTCTATAGCTCTCTTTTTTGGTGGGATCCTTGTCTGGTTTTGGGATCAAGGTGATGCTGACCTCATAAAATGAGTTTGGAAGTTTTCCTTCCATTTGTATTTTTTGGAACAGTTTCAGGAGAATAGGAATTAATTCTTCTTTAAATGTTTGGTAGAATTCCCCTGGGAAGCCATCTGGCCCTGGACTTTTTTTGTATGGAGATTTTTGATGACTGTTTCAATCTCCTTACTGGTTATGAGTCTGTTCAGGTTTTCTATTTCTTCCTGGTTCAGTTGTGGTAGTTTATATGTTTCTGGACATGTATCCATTTCTTTCAGATTGTCAAATTTGTTGGCGTAGAGATGCTCATAGTATGTTCGTATAATTGTTTGTATTTTTTTGGTGTTGGTTGTGATCTCTCTTCTTTCATTCATGATTTTATTTATTTGGGTCCTTTCTCTTTTCTTTTTGATAAGTCTGGCCAGGGGTTTGTCAATCTTATTAATTCTTTCTAAGAATCAGCTCCTAGTTTTGTTGATTTGTTCTATTGTTTTTTTGGTTTCAAATTCATTGATTTCTGCTCTGATCTTTATGATTTCTCTTCTCCTTCTGAGTTTAGGCTTTCTTTGTTGTTCTTTCTCCAGCTCCTTTAGGTGTAGGATTAGGTTGTGTATTTGAGACCTTTCTTATTTCTTGAGAAAGGCTTGTACCACTATATATTTTCCTCTCAGGACTTCCTTTGTTGTGTCCCACAGATTTTGAACCGTTGTGTTTTCATTCTCACTTGTTTCCATGAATTTTTCAATTCTTCTTTAATTTCCTGGTTGACCCATTTATTTTTTAGAAGGATGCTGTTTAGTCTCCATGTATTTGGATTCTTTCCACATTTCCTCTTGTGATTGAGTTCTAGCTTCAGAGCATTGTGGTCTGAAAATATGCAGGAAATGATCCCAATCTTTTGATATCAGTTGAGACCTGATTTATGGTCCAGGATGTGGTCTAATCTGGAGAATGTTCCATGTGCACTAGAGAAGCATGTGTATTCTGTTGCTTTGGGATGAAATGTTCTGAATATATCTGTGATGTCCATCTGGTCCAGTGTGTCATTTAAGGCCTTTATTTCCTTGTTGACCTTTTGCTTAGATGATCTGTCCATTTCAGTGAGGGGAGTGTTAAAGTCCCCTACTATTATTGTATTATTT
>NC_081557.1:128204943-128316423 GCF_022355385.1 Mustela nigripes | reverse complement strand
TTTATTTCCTTGTTGACCTTTTGCTTAGATGATCTGTCCATTTCAGTGAGGGGAGTGTTAAAGTCCCCTACTATTATTGTATTATTGTCGATGTATTTCTTTGATTTTGTTATTAATTGGTTTATGTAGTTGGCTGCTCCCATGTTAGGGGCATAGATATTTAAAATTGTTAGGTCTTCTTGTTGGACAGACCCTTTGAGTATGATATAGTCTCCTTCCTCATCTCTTATTATAGTGTTTGCCTTAAAATCTAATTGGTCTGATATAAGGTTTGCCGCCCCAGCTTTCTTCTGACGTCTATTAGCATGGTACATTGTTTTCCACCCCTTCACTTTAAATCTGGAGGTGTCTTCGGGTCTAAAATGAGTTTATTGTAGGCAGCATATTGATGGGTTTTGTTTTTTTATCCATTCTGATATCCTGTGTCTTTTGATTGGGGCATTTAGCCCATTAACATTCAGGGTAACTATTGAGAGATATGAATTTAGTGCCATTGTATTCTCTGTAAGGTGACTATTACTGTATGTTGTCTCTGTTTATTTCTGATCCACTACTTTTAGGATCTCTCTTTGCTTAGAGGACCCCTTTCAAGATTTCCTGCAGAGCTGGTTTGGTGTTTGCAAATTCTTTCAGTTTTTGTTTGTCCTAGAAGCTTTTTATCTCTTCTTCTATTTTCAATGATAGCCTAGCTGGATATAGTATTCTTGGCTGCATATTTTTCTCGTTTAGTGCTCTGAATATATCATGCCAGTTCTTTCTGGCCTGCCAGGTCTCTGTGGATAAGTCCACTGCCAATCTAATGTTTTTACCCTTATATGTTACAGAGTTCTTTTCCCGGGCTGCTTTCAGGAATTTCTCTTTGTCGCTAAGACTTGTAAATTTTAATATCAGGCGATGATGTGTGGACCCATTTTTATTGATTTTGAGGGGCGTTCTCTGAACCTCCTGAATTTTGATGTTTGTGCCCTTTGCCGTATAAATAAATTCTCTACAGTAATTCTCTCCAATATACCTTCTGCTCCCCTCTCTCTTTCTTCTTCATCTGGAATCCCAATTATTCTAATGTTGTGTCATCTTATGGTGTCACTTATCTCTCCACTTCTCTCCTCGTGGTCCAGTATTTGTTTGTGTCTCTTGCTCAGCTTCTTTATTCTCTATCATTTGGTCTTCTATGTCACTAATTCTTTCTTCTGCCTCATTTATTCTAGCAGTACGAGATTCCATTTTTGATTGCACCTCATTAATAGCTTTTTTAATTTCAACTTGTTTAGATTTTAGTTCTTTTATTTCTCCAGAAAGGGCTTTTATCTCTCTGGAGAGGGTTTCTCTAATACCTTCCATACCTTTTTTGAGCCTGGCTAGAACCTTGAGAATTGTCCTTCTGAACTCTACATCTGTCATATTAACAATGTCATATTAATTAGGTCCCCAGCCTTCGGTAGTGCCTCTTGTTCTTTTTTTTTGTGGTGAGTTTTTCTGCCTTGTCATTTTGTCCAGATAAGATTTGCTTTCTTGGGTGCCTGGGTGGCTCAGTGGGTTAAGCTGCTGCCTTCGACTCAGGTCATGATCTCAGGGTCCTGGGATCGAGTCCCACATCGGGCTCTCTGTTCAGTGGGGAACTTGCTTCCTCCTCTCTCTCCCTCTTCCTGCCTCTCTGCCTGCTTGTGATCTCTCTCTGTCAAATAAATAAATAAAATCTTTAAAAAAAAATTTGCTTTATCCTCCTCTGGAATTCCACTGTTTTCCTTGGTGAGTGTGGTTGGTCTTGGCTGGGTTTCTTGTTGATCTTCTGCGGGAGAGGCCTGTTGTAGTGATTCTCAAGTGGCTTTGCCGGTGGCGGAATTACCCCACCCTTATCAGGGGCCAGGCTGATTAATCGGCTGGGGTTTGCTTTTGGGAGCTTTTGTTCCCTTAACGCTTTTCGTAGAGTTCTGGAGGATGGGAATGATAATGGTGGCCTCCCAATTTCCGGCCCGGAGAAGGGAGAACTCAGGGTCCCGCTCCTCAGTGTGCCCTCAGAGAAAAACACCCAATCGCTCCCATCTCCCTGGCCTCTGTTGGGGCTTGGAGAAAAGCGCTCAATCACTCCTGCTTGGAGAAAGTGCTCGGTCGCTTCCGTCTTCCTGACCTCCAGCTGTGTGCTTGGAGAAAAGTGCTCAGTCACTCCGTCTCCCTGGCCTCCAGCCTCTCTCTGAGCTCACCCAGCCTGTGCCTGGTTCAAGGTAACCCCGAGCTGAGAGCTCACTCCTCGGCTTTGTCGCTGTAGCTGGCTTCCCCACTCTAATACCTGCAAGCTCTGTGACACTGACACCCCTGGTCCTTCTGTGACCCCGCGGGACCTGGGGTTATGCTTACCCCGTGTGGGCTTCCCCCTGGTTTAGCCTCTGAAGCGATGTCTCCGTGGAGCAGACTTTTAAAAGTCCTGATTTTGTGCTCCGTTGCTCCGCCACTTGCCAGGAGCCAGCCCCTCCCCCCACGGTCTATCTTCCTATCACTTTGGATTCACTTCTCCACATGTCCTACCTTTCAGAAAGTGATCAATTTTCTGTTTCTAGAATTGTTGCTCTTCTTCTCTTCAATTTCTCATTGGATTTGTAGGTGTTCGCAATAGTTAGATAAGCTATCTAGCTGATCTCCTGCTACTTGAGGTTGTCTCAGCCTGCTACTTCTCCGCCATCTTGACTCCTCTCCTGATATTCTTTATTTGAAATGAGTACCCTCAGTTATTTTTTTTTGACAGAAACATATTTTACTTGAGTCATACTTCAGAATATATGGTTCTAATATATGTATATATATATATATATATATATATATATATAATATATATATATATATATATTATTCCATCCATGAAAAATAGAATACACATTTTCTTCAAGTACACACAGAAGAATCCCCTGGTTAAATCACATAAAAAGAGGCATAACAAATATTACAAATTTAAGAAGATAGAAATCATAGTAAGTATATTTTCCAACCACAATGGTACAAAACTAAAGATCAGAAATAAAAACAAAGCTAGAAAATCTACAATGTAAATATTAAATATTGAATATGTAAATATTGAAAAGCACACTACAGCACAACTAATGGGCCAAATAAGAAATCAAGTGGCATGGGGCACCTGGGTGGCTCAGTGGGTTAAGCCTCTGCCTTCAGCTCATATCATGGTCTCAGGGTAATAGGATTGAGACCCGCATCAGGCTGTCTCTGCTCGACTTCCCCCTCTCTCTCTGCCTACTTGTGATCTCTCTCTGTCAAATAAAAAAATAAATAATCTTTAAAAAGTTCCAGTTGATCTACATTCTTAAAAAAAAATCAAACGGCAAATTCAAATATGTCTCCAAAGAAAAGAAAAAGAAAGCACAATATTCCAAAATCTATGAGATGCAGCAAAGTAGATGTTAGAGTGTAATTTATGCTATAAATGCTTGTAGTAAGGACAAAAGTTCAAATAAACAACATTACAACACATGGAACTAGAAAAAGAAGAAACTTAGCTGAAATTTAGCGGAGAAAGGAAATAACAAAGAAAACTCAGAAATAAATAGGAGACCAGAATAAACAGTAACATAACATTGAAAACAATAACCAGTTTTTCCTAATAAACAGAAATGCAGTGCTTTAAGTAAGAATGTTCAGTGCCTTTTAATTAAGAAAAAAATTTAATTAAAAAAAGCAAAGACTCAAAAACCAAAATGAAAAATGGAAGAGAAAACAAACAGATAACCCCAGAAATACATAATTTAATAACATATTTCTATAAATAATTATATGCTAACAAATCAGAAAACTTAGGGAAAAAAATCCAGATAATTCCTAAAACGCACAAGTTACCATGATTGAATCATGAATCTTGAACTAAAGAAATAGGAAATTCTCTTAGACAAATAACAAGAATGAAAGTTGAGTTAGTAATTAAAAATCTCCCAGCACATAAAAGCCAAAGACTACATAGTTTCATTGGTGAATTCTACCAGACATTAAAAAAAATAATTAATGATAATCTTTTCAAAATCTGTACAAATAGTGGAAGAGAGGGAACACATTCAAAATCATTCTGTGAGGCAATTACTGCCCTTACACTAGTGCAGGATTAAAAACAATACAAGAACAGAAAAGTCTAGTTTTTCCAGTATAAGTATTGCTATTCTACTTTCTATTGACATCCATTTGTGTGATAAATGTTTCTCCACCCCCTCACTTTCAATCTGCAGGTGTCTTTAGGTCTAAAATGAGTCTTTTGTAGGCAGCATATAGATAGGTCTTGTTTTCTTATGCATTCTAACACCCCATGTCTTTTGATTGGAGTACTTTGTCCATTTATATTCAGAGTAATTATTGATAGATATGTGTTTATTGTCATTTTATTACTTGCCAATGTTTCTGGAGATTTCGCTGATTCTTTCTTGTTTTTGTCACTTTTGGTCTCTCCTTTGCCCTCAAAGAATGCCCTTTAAAATTTCTTACAAGGTTGATTTAGTGGTCATGAACACCTTTAGTTTTTATTTGTCTTGGAAACTCTTTATCTCTCCTTCTATTCTGAATGAAAATAGAGTATTCTTGGCTGCAGTTTTTTCCCATTCAACACTTTGATTATATCATGCCACTCCCTTCTGGCTTGCCAAGCTTTTGTTGAAGAATCTCCTGCTAGCCTTATGGGTTTTCCCTTGTAAGTTAAGGATTTTGTTTGTCTTGCTGCTTTAAGATATTTTTCTTTATCACTATATTTTGCAAGATTAAGTACAATATGTCTTAATGTTGGCTTGCTTTTATTGATTATGATGGGAGTTCTTTGTGCTTCCTGGAGCTGGATATCTGTTCCTTTTTCTTGATTAGGAATGTTCTTTGCTATTATTGATGAGGGAACAGAAGGCTGGCTGAGGACAAAGCAAAAGCTGACACCCTCCAATCTCTCCCCTGACTCCTGGGTGGGACATATGTGACATTCTTTAGGAATCTCCCACCCATCTTAATGTTAGTACCTGTTAGAGAGCAAAACAACCTTGGCAATGGCAAGGCCTCTGGTATCTTGTATCTTTTGTAGGTCCTCTTTAGCATATGAAAGTTCTATTGAAACCTCCCTTTTCTTTACCTGCCCCCAACTCCATGATACATAACCTGCCACCCCTCACAACCCTGGGGCAGCAGCTCTTCCTGCCCACAGGTCCTGTCCCCATGCTTTAATAAACCAACATTTTGCACCCAAGATGTCTCAAGAATTTTTCTTGGTCATTGGCTCCAGACCTCACCCCACTGAACCTCACCTATATTCTAGAACTTATTCATTATTTCTTGAAACAAATTTTCTTCCCCCTTTTCTCTCACTTTTTCTGTTGGGACTCCTATAATTTGAGTGTTACTGTTTGATGATGTCACTGAGTTCCCTAAATCTGTTCTAGTGTTGCCTAATTCTTTCTCTCTTTTGTTCAGCTTCATTGTTTTCCATTATTTGTCTTCTAGGTCACTAATTCATTTCTTTGTTTCTTCTAGCCAGTTCATTGCATCAATCCTGTTTCCAAACTCATTTATTGTGTTCCTCTTCTCTGGCTGGTTCTTTTTTCACTCTTTTGTCTCTGTGTTAAGGGTTTCACTGATATCTTCTTTTCTCAAGCCCAGTGAGCCTCCTTATGATTGTTCTTTAAATTCTTCATCAGGCATGTTACTTATATCTGTTTCACTTAGATTCCTGGCTGTGGCCTTATCTTGTTCTTTCAACTGCAATACATTCCTCTGTCTTGGCATTTTGTCTAAGTCTCTACCTTCTATGTATTAAAAAGGCCAGTTAGGTCTCCTGTTCTTAAAAGTAGTGGCCTTATGAAGAAGAGGTTATATAGCATCCAGGGCCTGATTCTTCAGGGAGTGTTTCCAGTGTGTGCTGTGTGCACTCTGCTGTTGGTTTTTGGCTGCTCTATCCTTCAAGCCAGTTGTCTGCAGAGGCTCTCCATGCCTGCAGGGGGCAGTGTTTGATCCCCGGCCTGAATGTGGCAAGTTTTAACTAAGTGTGTTCTGGTCTGCTTATGAAGTGAGGCCTGACACCAACTCCAACAGAACTGAGGCCCTGCAGAACTCTCTGGTCAGGAGACGTGTGGGCAGGGGCCTGCACTGGTCTTTTACTGAGGCAAGCTTGACTGAGAAGGGCAGTTCTGTCTGAGTACTGAGAAGGTACCTTGGTGTAAACATAGTAGGCAGCTAGTGTCTGTGCTGAGCTGCTTCCCTCAGGTGGCTCTGTGTTTATGCTAAGGAGCAGGGGAGGGAAATGGCACTGACTCCCAGAGAGGCATCTCTTTGAATGCTGCCTCTCAGGGAAGTGCTCCTAGAAGAGCAAATAACTATCCCCTATGTACCCCAGATGTTTTTCAAATAGCTGCTTCCATGCAGTCTGCCCCCAGGTTGTTTGCCTGCATTCTCTCCAGGAGCAGCACAGTGGCCTCTTGACTTTGTCCCAACCAAGTTGGCTGACCTTTAAAACTCTAGGCTGTAAGCCCCACTGGTTGCAAGAACTCATAAAATTCAGTCCCTCTCATATTTTAAGCCAATAGCTTTGGGGAAACAGTCTTCTTATGTGTTCCACTGTGTCCTCTCTCTATCACCCTTCTTCATGACCATGGCTCCCTTCTCTTTGCAATAGCCATGAGCATTTTCTCCCTTAAACCACATCTCTGCCTTTCCTATCTTCTTCAGTGTGACCTCCTTTTTCCATTTAGTTGTGTAGTTTGTTCTTTCTAGTCTTCAATCTGATTTCTGGGACATTTAGGATGATTTGATATTTGTGTTCATGGGATGAGATGAGCCTAGGATCCTCTTATTCTGCTGCCAAATTTTTGAAATGGTATTGCTTTTCATCCATATAAGTTTAATTTTTTTTTAAAGATTTTATTTATTTATTTGACAGAGAGAGATCACAAGTAGGCAGAAAGGCAGGCAGAGAGTGAGAGAGGGGGAAGCAGGCTCCCCGCTGAGCAGAGAGCCCGACGCGGGACTCGATCCCAGGACCCTGAGATCATGACCTGAGCCGAAGGCAGAGGCTTTAACCCACTGAGCCACCCAGGTGCCCCCATATAAGCTTAATTATGACCATAGAATGAATTGGCTACATTTTAACAAGAACATTCTAATTACTTTTCTCTAGAGAATTTCTTGAGCCATTTTTATTAAAGAATCTAAGGAGATACTCGTCTTTTAACTTGGAAATTTAGATATCTTTTTGTAATTCTTTTTTTTTTTTAAAGATTTTCTTTATTTACAGGACACAAAGAGCTCAAGCAAGGGAAGCAGCAGGCAGAGGGAGATAGAGAAGCAGGCTTCCCACCACCAAGCAGGGAGCCTGAAGTGGGGCTTGATCCCAGGACCCCGGGGATCATGACTTGAGACTAAGGCAGACACTTAACTGACTGAGCCATGCAGGCCACCCTTTTTTTTTCTTTTTTCTTTTTTTTTTTTTTTTTGTAATTCTTTACCAAATTGTAGTGTCATAAGACTGTGGACATTCAATTGAAGGATTTTATTATATAATAAAAAAAAGTTAAGTTTTAGTATGTAAAGCATATTTACCCCCCCCCCACCCCCCGCATCTCAATTTCTTCTCTCTGAGCTTCTCCTTCCCTTCTGCAAAACACTGTGGAAATGTTTTAATTATTTTCATACTTAAGATTTTCTCCCTGGTGGGCTGCATTTGATTAAAAAAAGGTCATCTGATTTAATTGTCTAATATTTGTAAGAATTAGCACAAATCATCTAACACTACTAAGTTTAAATTTTCTATTTGTTCAATTGATTTCCTAATTCTTTTTTTGTAATTTTGGGTAGAAATAAAGTTACTTTTTGA
Organism: Mustela nigripes; assembly: GCF_022355385.1. Classification (NCBI taxonomy): domain Eukaryota; kingdom Metazoa; phylum Chordata; class Mammalia; order Carnivora; family Mustelidae; genus Mustela; species Mustela nigripes. The sequence continues at coordinate 128,308,592 of NC_081557.1, read as the reverse complement.
AAATCCTGCAGTAAGTTTGAGATTAAATTAGGCACTGAGTTAACAGCTAGGTGACTATGACTTCACTGAGTTAACAGCTAGGTGACTATGATTCTTTTTTTTAACATTTTGAATAACATTCCAGTAGTTTACTCTTATCTGTGTACTTGTTTGTTTGTTTTGGTCTAACTATAAGGAGTAGTAATGCATAATGTATGTTATCTTCAACTTCCATGTTTTAATTTTGAGATTCATATTCTTTTCCTATGAAATATTAAGGTTTTTAATCTTTTTTTAAATAAAAGCTTTATTGAGATATAAGTCATAGGATTCAGTATTTCAGTGTATACAATTCGGTGGTTTTTAGTATATTCACAAAGTTGTGCAACCATCACTACTACCTATTTCAGAACATTTTCACCAGCCCCCAAAGAAACTCCATACCTATTGCAGTCTCCCCATTCCTTCCTCCTCTTGGCCCCTGGCAATCATTAATTTCTGAAGTTTTTAATCTTTATGATAGAATAAAGTGGATTTTACTTTGGATTCTTTGAATGAAGTTGGTATTTACATATATATATATGTGTATATATAAATTCATATATAATTCTATATATATATATAAATTTCTATACACACAGATTTTAAATTTACATAGTTTCCATTAAAAGCCCATATTTTATAGTTATGGTTCTTTTCAGCAGTATTATCTTGGCCTGAAGTATATTTTTATAGCCATTATTTATTTTATTTTATTGACTCTTTCCTTATAGATAAATATTCCTACTGTTCTCCTAGTTATGATAGTTATTGGGGAAAATAAAGGAGGTGCTCCATGCAAAATTCCTTTAGCAATGAATAGGTCAAGAGGAATAGTCACAATAAATTGGTCAAAATTTAAATTTAACTATTTTCACAAAGTTTTAAAAGAAAACACTCTTGGTGAGTGCAAGGTTTGGATTACAATGTTACTTAGATTTCTAGTGTACTACTGCTTAAACAATGTCACAGACCAACCCAGACTAAATAATATTCAAAAATGGAGGGTTGGATTAATAAATGGGATAATTTTAAATTTGTATTTTTGGATCAATTTACTTTTACAGAGAAAAACCTTAATTTATAGCTCTCATTTATTATAAAGAACTGTTGGGTTTTTACTTTCGGAAATCATTTCACAATCTTTCTTTATTGTTGAAGCCAAAAGATTCAACCAAATTCTCAATCATATTGATTCTTTATTCTGAGATATCCCCATGGGGAGAGGTATTTGAGAGATAGACCCATGTATGTTGGAAATAGTGCTCACAGTAGTTCTAGTTCTACAATTTCCAGTCAACATATGCATTGTTTTTTAAGCTGGAGTGTGATTGTTACCAGAACCTGGATGAAGGAATGAAAGTTGACTGCAGAGAGCATTTAGGCAGATATTAGGTTATGGTAATGAACAGACTGTGCCTGCCCTGGGGAATCCCCCTGCACCCCCATCTGCTGGGAAGCTAGGTACACTTGTTCTCTTGTAAAAGGAACATTAACTAAATTTCTTAAAAAGTAATGAAAGAGAACAAACTGTAAAAAGGCAGCCAAAAAAGGCAAACATCTGTTACTGAACATGTCTCACTTGACTTCCTTTTAATGTTCTTAGGAATAAATTTATGAACTAGGGAAGGTTCAACACTAATTAGCTTGTTTTCATCAAACAAAATGCACCAGACATGGATGTTGAATATGAATGAAAACTTCAGTAGTAATAGTAAGTAGACATAGAAAGTATGAGTCGACATACAAAGTGCTGGTATCCAGGCTTGGATATTGCAGTGGCTAGTATTCTACATTTGTGTCAGATTTGGTGTAGTTTACTTTTTTAAATGATTGGTGAAGAAAGGTTTGAAAGTCAAGTGTATTCATTAAGCAACAGGTGGATTAGATGCAAAGTTGTCTCTTCAGGCTTCAGGTAATGAGATGGAATGAGCTGGAATAACAAATACAGGGCTACTCAAAGGTAAAGGAGCACACGCAGAAACAGTAGTTAATAGTTGGACCTTGTAGTAATTGCATAGATCTATAATTCTTTATTCAGCACTCTTGGGGTCAGATATACTTAGTAATTTAGAAAATTTCAAACTTTAAAAAGGTAAGAAGATCTGCAGTGAAATCTGTAATGAAAACATACTAATAGTTTGCAGTACAGCATATGGATGTTTTCATTAAGTGAGAGAGAGAGGCCACTATCTATCTAACCAACTTTTTAAGTTGGTTCAGGTTGGTCTTGCTACCAAATGTCAGTTAAGTTTTCTTCTATATAAGTTCTGAAAAATTTGCTAGTTTTTAAAGCTTTTTGGATTTTTGAGTCTGAGATAAAGAATCATAGACCTGTAGTCATAGTAGAAGGTAGATAGGAAAGATAAAGAGACAATATACACACTTACATGAAAACACCTACACATATTGTTAAGGAAAATATCATGATCATATATTCATTGCTTTTGATTCTTGGTGCAAGATATTCTGGAATTAATTTTGGAATGCCCATGTTTGTATGATTCCTAATGGCAGAATTAGGGAGATGTGATTTTATCTTGCTGATAGATGCAACCTCCTGTAAGAGTCCTTTGCTGACCCCCAACTAAAAGAGCATCCTTACTTTATTTTCATCCTACAAAGTATTCTGACTTAATGGTATATTGTGTATCTCTTTTTTGGATTACTCCTGGCCTTCCTCTCTAAAATGTAGGCTCCACAATGCTGAGGAATTTTAAGGTTACTGATGCAACCCCAGTGCCTGGAGTAGTACCTGTCATAAGGCAGATGTTCAGAAAATATTTGCAAAATAAATGAATAACAGGTTGTTTGAAATTTTCTCTAAAAGGAACACAAAAGAAATCCAAGTTCCCAAGGCAGTAAAAAACATAGCCATGATATTATTAGGGATAGGGAAAAGAAAAAAAAAATTAATTAAATATATTGCATTAATCTTACTGTAATTATTATTATATTTTCCATGTTGACCAAAAGGAGTTGTACAGTTGTTGATTTTTTGTTCTGTAATGGACTGTCCCCTCATTCCTTTTTTTCTGGAATCATTTAAATTTTGTCAGGCAGTTCTCTTGTTGGTTTCTCTTTTTCTTTTTTCTGACCTCCTTGAACACTCATTATAAGACCCTCCAGGTAACCTAGGTTACTAGGTAACGTGGTATCCAGTTCTCTGCAGCACTAGTTTAAATCAGAGGTAGATTTTAAGGTATCTTGAGGAGTGGGGGGATATCACTTTGGTCCTTCCCACTCCATTGCTCAATAGCATTGATATCATCTAGGAATTTTTTACAAATGTAGAATCTCAGGACCCCACCCCAGATCTGTTGAATCAGAATCAATGGTGATTTATAAGCATATTATTGTTTTAGAAACACTGCTTTAGATCATTCTCCATGATATTCTGCCTTCTAGGTGAGCTTTGGTAAGTAGTGACAGTGTATACAGAGTAATTTTTTTTTTTTTCTTGACAAATACTTGAAGTGGAGCTATGCTGTGCTAAATTTAAAGTCACGTGGTGGGACAGGGGTGTATTTTCTTGTGAAAGTTGAGGAGTGAAATTATAACCCATCAGAAATATTAGAAACACATTCTCAAATAATGAAATAGAACTACACTGAATGTCAAAATTGGTTTGGGAAATTATGCCACATATTTTGATAATTAGATCTTTCACCCAAGTGGATTAATTTGGACAGTTTCAATAAGCTGATATATATGTCCAAGTGTATCCTGCATCTCTAGGAATTAGATCTTTGTGATTTATGAGCACATTAAAGTTTTAGAAGGACTGTTTTATACAATTTCCTATAAAAGTCCTGCAAATAAGGAGTGGTAATCAAGTTGTAGTAAAGGGGCTGGGACCTTTGACCTCTATACATTTGATTGCAGTTCTAAATCCCATTATGGGGGTGCTTGGGTGGCTCAGTCAGTTAAGCGTCTGCATTCAGCACAAGTCATGATCTCTGGGTCCTGGGATCCAGCCCCACATTGAGCTCCCTGCTCAATGGGGAGTCTGCTTCTCTCTCTCCCTCTATGTGTTCTCTCTCTTTTTTCTCTAGTTCTCCCTCTCTCTAAAATAAATAAATAAAATCTTAAAAAAATTAAAAAAAAAAAACCCTATTATGAATAAGTCCTATTGACTCCCTACAAAATCATGGGATCTTTACTAACAGAAATAAAAGTAGAAAACAAAATTGCTGAGTGTCAATCAATTAAAAACCTAACAAACTCCAGTGCTGTCTTTGTTCACTATATTCTGAACTGTGATGATTAAAAATCTGCTCGTGTCACCAGTTTCATCTTTTGAAGAGAGTCGTATATTGAGTCTGAATCCAAGGCATTTCCTACTTGTGTAATCAAGGTGAAGATATTAAATTCTCAACTTAGCAAAAGGGAATTATCTATTTTGCTGAGTCTTGGTGAAGATTGAAGAAAATTTATATAAGGCACATAATAGGTTCTAATTACTGGTTATAAGAACTTATTTGTTCTGTGAACAGTTCTAGATCTACCATAGATTACTAAATCTCATGATGATGACCAAACTCATGTTTACAGTGGTTTCACATTCCAATAAATCTCAAACAAATATACAAATGAAAAGTATTGAATTAAAAAATTTAAAACAGTGTTCAGTTTGTAACTGAGTTGCTTAGTAATAAATTAACGTGGAAGGTTAGTTTAAATCCTAAGGGGGAAACATATTCAAAATCAAATAAGCACCTTCTATTTCAGCATCAACTTCAACATCAGGATGAACACAAGCATATTAGAATCCCCTGATGGTGGGTGCCTGGGTGGCTCAGTGGGTTAAAGCCTCTGCCTTTGGCTCACGTCATGATCCTGGGGTCCTGGAATCAAGCCCCACCATCAGGCTCTCTGCTCGGCAGGGAGCCTGCTTTCCCCTCTCTCTCTCTCTGCCTGCTTGTGATCTCTCTGTCGAATAAATAAATAAAATCCTTCAAAAAAAATAAAAGAATCCCCCAATGGTAAAATGGAAACTCATTTCCTCAATTTTTCCTTTTAATTCTAGCTTACAAAAAAAAAAAAAAAAAACCCAGTCACATGTGTTTACAGATTCATATAGTTTAGGCTTCAGAATCAAACACCTCATACCTAGCAGGAGCTATTCTGTTCTTCAGCATTCTTAAATTTTAGAGTTTCTAAGAATACACGCCAACCACAGGAGATATTTGGAACCATATCATGTCCTAAGAAGTGGTATGAAAAAACTATGGGTTCCCAAGGTCTTTTCATTCCTTTCTTTGTCAAGGGAAAGATGTTCATCATAAGCTCAAGGAATTTTTCTACCATATTATTTAAAAATTATCTATTGTTTGATATGTCAATTATATACAACAGCACATTATACTTATCTATGTCTATGTATCTTAAAGAATAATACTAAAGCAAACACAGAACTTGATAGAACTATGTGTCTTTGTTATTGGGAGCTCTATAGCTGATTATTGACTACATGCATACCGATCGCCTCCCATTGAATGGCTGTGCTGGCCAGTGGGCACATGTTTAGTTCTACCAGGCACTAGCAAACAATGTTCTTCTCTCAACAGCGGCTTATGAGAGTCCTCATTGCTTCATATACTTGGCAACACTTAATATGCCAAAATTTTAACCTTTGCCAATTTGGCGGGCATGAAATATTCCTTTGTGATTTTAATTTGCTTTTTCCTAATGACAGATAAGCCTGAGAATTTTTCACATATTTGTAGGCCACCGTTATTTCTTCTTTGTAAATGTCATACTATTGTAATTTAAAAAATGTATTTAGATGCAATTCTACCCCTTTTATTTTGTGCTCTTTATTCTTTCCATTTTTTTTTCTTTTTTCCCACCCCTTTGTTGTCTTTTTTGGAAATGGATTGACATGTTTTCCTTCTTGTTCCATTTTTCCTAGAACTAGTTTTGCATTGTACTAGTTTTCCTTATACTAGTTGGACAGTTTTATTCTTGGTTTTACATTCACAAGTGGTCAACCTGTAGATTTTAATATACAAATTTAACTTCAAGTATCTTTACCCTCTTCCCATCTCATGCAGAAATCTAAGATCGCCTTAACTACTAAAGTGTAGTTGTTGCTTTTTTAAAGTTTTTATTTTAATTCCAGTGCAGTTAACATACAGTGTAATATTAGTGTCAGGTGTACCATATAGTGATTCAACAATTCCATACATCACCTGGAACTCATCACGGACAAGTGCACTCCTTAATCCCCATCACCTATTCCCTCCATCCCCTACCTCCCTTCTGGTAACCATTAGTGTGTTTCTATAGTTAAGAATCTGTTTGTTTGTTTGTTTCTTTCTTTAGATTTTATTTTATTTGAGAAAGAGAGAGAATGAAAGAGAGAGCACGAGAGGGAGGAGGGTCAGAGGGAGAAGCAGACTCCCTGCAGAGCAGGGAGCCTGATGTGGACTCAGTTCTGGGACTCCAGGATCATGACCTGAGTTGACCCAGGTCACTTAACCAACTGAGCCACCCAGACACCCCAAGAATCTTTTCCTTTGTTTGTCCCTCTCTCTTTTTTTCCCTTTGCTCATTTTTAAAATTAAAAAAAAAATTCCACATATGAGTGAAATCATATGGTATTTGCCTTTTTAAATTTATTAACATATAATGTATTATTTGCCCCAGGGGTACAGGTCTGTGCTTCATCAGTCTTACACAGTTCACAGCACGCACCATAGCACATACACTCCTCAGTGTCCATCACTCAGCCACCTTATCTCTACCTACCCCCGCAGCAACCCTCCGTTTGTTTCCTGAGATTAAGAGTCTTTTATGGTTTCTCTCCCTCCCTGGATCCATTTTGTCTTTTTCTGACTGACTTATTTCACTTAGCATAATACTCTCTAGCTTCATCCATGTCACTGAAGTTTTCATTTTTTTTTATGGCCAAATATTTTTCCATTATAGATATAGCATCTCTTCTTTATCCATTCATCAATTGATGGATACTTGGGCTGCTTCCGTATCTTGGCTGTTGTAAATACTGCTGCTATAAACATAGAGGTGCATGTGTCCCTCTGAATTGGTGTTTTTGTATTCTTTGGGTAAATTCCTAGTAGTACAATTACTGCATCATAAGATAATTCTATTTTTAACTTTTTGAGGTAACTTCATACTGTTTTCCACAGCGACTGCACCAGTTTGCATTCCCACCTATAGTGCATGAGTGTTCCTTTTTCTCCACATCCTCGCCGACGCCTGTTTTTTTGTGTGTAGTTCATTTTAGCCATTGTGACAGCTGTGAGATGATATCGCCTTGTAGTTTTTATCTGCATGTCCCTGATCATAAGTGGTGATGAACATCTTTTCATGTGTCTGTTGGCCATCTGTATGTCTGCTTTGGAGAAATGTTCATTTCTTCTGCTCGTTTTTTAATTGGGTTATGTTTTTTGGGTGTTGAGATTTTTAAGTTCTATGTACTTTTTGGTTACTGACCCTTCATTTGTAAATATCATTCTCATTCTGTGAGTTGCCTTTTAGTGTTGTTGATTGTTTCCTTCACAGTGCAGAAGCTTTTTATTTTGGTGTAATCCCGGTAGTTTATTTTTGCTTTTGTTTCTTTTAAATCAGGAGACATATCTAGAAAAAGTTGTTATGGCTGATGTCAGAGAGTTCACTGCCTATGTTCTCTTCTATGATTTTGATGGTTTCCTTTTTCACATTTGGGGCTTTCAACCATTTTGAATTTATTTTTGTGTGTGGTTTAAAGGAGTGGTCCTGTTTCTTTCTTTTGCATGTTGCTGTCCAGTTTTCCCAATACCATTTGTTGAAGAGACTATCCTTTTCCCATTGGATAATCTTTCCTGCTTTGTTGAACATTAATTGAGCATATGGTTATGAACTTATTCCTGTGTTTCCTATTCTGTTACATTGATTTATGTGTTTATTTTTGTGTCAGTATCATACTGGCTTTTTGTTTGTTTGTTTTGTTTTTCAAATTTTATTTATTTATTTGAGAGAGAGAGAGAACACATAGGAGAGTAGGGAGAAGTAGACTCCCTGCTGAGCATGCAGCCCCATCTGGAGCTTGACTCTAGGACCCTGAAATGATCATCTGAGTTGAAGGAAGATGCTTAACTGACTGAACCACTCAGGCGCCCCTACTGTTTTGATTGTACATTTTGTTTGTTTTGGGGAGGGGTGGCAGGGGGAGAGGGAGAGAGAGTATCTTAAGTAGGCTCCATGCTCAGTGTGGAGCCTGGTGCAGGACTCAATCTCATGATCCTGAGATAATGAACTGAGCCAGAATCAAGAGTCAGATGCTTAAATGATTGAGCCACCCAGGTGGCTCTAATCTATATTATTTCCTTCCTTTTGGTGGTTTTAGGTTTTGTTTGTTGTTCTTTTTCTACTTCCTTAGTATAAGATCAAGTTCTTATTTGAGATTTTTCTAGCTTCTTGAGCTAGGCCTGTATTATTATAGTTCCCTCTCAGAAGAGCTTTTGCTGCATTCCCGAGGGTTTGGACTATTGTGTTTTTCATTTTCATTTGTTTACATGTACTTTTAAATTTCTTCTTTGATTTCTTGATTCACCCTCTGATTGTTTAACAGCACATTATTTAAACTTCCATGTATTTTTGATATTTCCAGATTTTTTTTCTTGTGCTTATCTTTACTTTCATAGCATTGTGGTCAGAAAACATGCATGGTATAACTTTGATCTTCTTGAATTTGATGAGGCTGGTTTTATGGGAGAACATTCCATGTGTACTTGAAAAGAATGTGTATTCTGCTGTTTTAGGATGGAACTTTTTTAAAGATATAATTTATTTATTTGGTAGAGTACAAGCAGGGGGAGTGACAGGTAGAGGAAGAGGGAGAAGCAGATTCCCCACCGAGCAGGGAGCTTGAAATGTGGCTCAGTCCTGGGACCAAGATCATGACCTGAGCCAAAGGCAACACCTAACTGACTGAGCCACCCAGGTGCCTGGAATGGGATGATGTATATATCTGTAAAATTAACATACTCTGGTATGTCATTCAAAGTTATTGTTTCCTTGTTGATTTTCTTAGATGATCTGTTCACTGATGTAAGCAAGGTGTTTAAATCCCGAGTATGATTGTATTATTACTGATTACTTCCCTTATTTTTGCCACTAAATGTGTTATATTTTAGAGTGCTCCTGTGTTGGGTGCATAAATAGTTATAATTGTTACATCTTTTGGGTTCTTTATTATTATGTAGTGTCGTTCTTTGTCTCTTGTTACAGTCTTTGTTTTAAAGTCTGTGTTATCTGATGTAACAATTGCTGTTCCAGTTTTCTTTTGACATCCATTTGCATGATAGATATTTTTACAACCCCTCACTTTCAATCTGCAGGTGTCTCTGGGTCTAAAATGAGTCTCTTGTAGGTAATATATTGATGGAACATGTTTTTTATCCATTCTGCTACCCCATGTCTTTAGGTTGGAGCATTTAGTTCATTTACGTTCAGAGTAATTATTGATAGGTCTGTATTTATTGCCATTTTATTACTTGTGTTGTGGTTGTTTCTGAAAATGTTTTCTGATCCTTTCTTGTCTTATTGTCTTTCATGTTTTGCTGATTTTTTTTAGTGATATATTTGGATTTCTTTCTTATTCTTTGCATGTTTATTAGTGGTTTTTGATATATGCTTACCATTGGGTTTGCATTTAATATCTTCTGCATATTAAGTCTCTATTAAGTTGATGGTTGCTTAAGTTTGAACCCATTCTTTTCTCTTCTCCTCCTCACATTTTAGGTATATGTTATTATATTTTATATCCTTTTTTTTTTGGTGAGCTCCTTGACTCATTTTTTTAAATAGAAATGTTCATTTTTACTGCTTTTGTGTTTCCTACTTTTATAGTGTCACCTTTGGTCTGTGCTTTCTACTAAAAGATGCTCCTTTAGTATTTCTTGCAGGGCTGGTTTAGTGGTCAGGAACTCCTTTAGTGTTTGTTTGTCTGGGAAGCTCTTTATCTGTTTTTCTATTCTGAAGATAGCCTTGCCAGATAGAGTATTTCTTGGCTGCAGACTTTTTCCCCATTCAGCTTGTTGAATATATCATGCCACTCCTTTCTGGCTTGCCAAGTTTCTGTTGAGAAATTTCCTATTAGCCTTATGGGTTTTCTCTCGTGATTTACTGACTTCTTTTGTCTTGCCGTTTAAAAATTTTTTCTTTGTCACTATGTTTTGCTAAGTTAATTACAATATTTCTTGATGTAGACCTGCTTTTGTTGATTTTGATGGGAGTTCTCTGAGCCTCTTGGAACTGGATATCCTTTTCCTTCCCAGATTAGGAAAGTTTTCAGTTATTATTTCTTGAAATAAATTTTCTATCCCCTTTTGTCTCTCTTCTTTTGGGACTCCGGTAATATGAATCTTACTATATTTGATGGAGTCATTGAGTCCCCTGAGGCTATTTTCATTTTGTGTAATTCTTTCTTCTGTTTTTGGTTCAGCTTGATTACTTTCCATTATTCTATCTCCTGTGTCACTAATTCCTTCCTCTGCTTCTTTGATCCTGCTATTTATCCTTTCAGGTACATTTCTCATTTCATTTATTCAGCTCTGTATCTCTGCTACATTATTCCTTAACTTTGTGTTAAGGGTCTCACTCATGTCTTCCACTCTTTTCTTTAGTCCAGTGAGTATTCTTATGATCATTGCTTTAAATTCTGTCAGGCATGTTACTTATATCTGTTTTGCTTAGATCTCTAGCTGTGGTTTGTCCTATTCTTTCATTTGGGATAAATTTTTCTGTCTCATTTTGTCTGCCTCTATTTCTGTGTATTGAGAAAGTCAGCTATGTCTTCTGTTCTTGAAAGTAGTGACTTTATGGAAAAGAAGTCCTATAGTGCCCTGCAAGGCAGTGTCTCCTATTCTCCAGAACTTGACACTCCAGGAAAATATCCTATGTCTGTTGCTGATGGCTGCTATTGTATCTTATTCACATTTGCTTTCAGCATAGTTGTTTGCACTGACTGCCTGTTGTGGGCTCTATTTGCTCTCTGTGGTGTTAATAGGACTCAGGGAGGCCAGCTCTGAGGCAGTGTGCCCACCAGTGAACTTGGGAACAGTACAGTGGTGTTAGCAAAATATGCCAGATTCCCCGAAATAGTGTGGCTGCTATGTGCTGTGGCCAGGGATGCATGGCACATGACCTTGACTGGGTATAGCTGGGCCTGGCACACTACAGTAGCTGGGGGTTTGACTGGCTGGGCTCTGCAGGGTGTCTCAGCAGGGCTCATTGAGGCAGCTGTGCCCTGGGGCAGCTGGATGGGATGCACAGCTTTAAAAAACTTGTGCTAAGCCCGGAGGGGCTGGTGCTAGCAGGCTTGGAATGTGTGAGTCTTCATGAGAACTCATGGGCGAGGCACACTGATAGCAGGTTAAGTAGCAAGTGTGTATGTATGTGGCCCTGCCTCCTGTAGGTGGCTTTGTGTTTATGCTAGAGGGTGGTGGAGGAAAATGGCATCTGCCAGCTCCCTCATTTTTAGAGAAGTCCCTCAACACACTCCAAAAGCAGTATGAACAGATCTGTCTCCCATTTGCCCCTGGTGTTGTATAAACTGCTGTTTTTAAGTTGCTTCTCTATGTAGGCAGCTGTCTTTTTAAGGGTAGCAACCCAGCTATCACTCTCCCTTCCCACTTGGCCACTGATGATTCAGGAGACCTTTAAAGCTCCAGGCTACACGTCCCACTAGTTTTACAAACTCATGGAATTCAACCCATCTGGCTTTCAAAATCAAACATTATGGGGATTAGTCATCCCAAGGTTCCTGCCCTCTTCATGCATTCAGTTCCCTCCCTCCCATGGGCAGCCTCCCCCTGCCTTTCCGATTAACTTTTAGATGAAATTTCTTCTTTATATTTAGTTTTGGAGTTTGTTCTGCCCCTCGTCGATCACTCTTCAGTTTATTGACTTGGATGTGGATGATACCTTACTAAATGTGGGATGGGACGAATTTAGGGTCTTCCTATACTGCCATCTCCCCCAGTACTTTTCCTCTCTCTCTGTTTTTAACCTCATAAATTACACAGAATTATTTTGTTTTGTACTAATTGTTTAGGTTTATCTACATGCTCACCCTTTTCTTTTTTTATTGTCATTGTATCTAATATTTCAGACCTTTAGGATGATGTTCCTTCTTGAACTACATCCTTTAGACATACATTTAGTATGGGTCAGTGTACAGAAAACTTCAACTTATAGTATATTTATTTTTTCTTCCTCAACCGTACATTCTCAGCATTTTTATGTTATCATTCCTATTTTCTGGCTGCTGCAGTTGTTTTTGAAAACTCAGATGTTTTTTCATTTGTCTCTCATTTTCTTGATATTTTATTGTAAGAATCCTTTGAAACCTGTGTTTAAATTGTTTTCTTTTAAAAATGATTAATGTTTGCTTTTACCTGGTGCTTTGGAGCACTACCAACCTGAGACCACTTCATTCTAAACTTCTGCCTTTCATTTTTTTGAGGGATGGGGGTGTTTTGGAGCCCAAGGTCACCCAGGGCCAAGGTCGTGACAGCGGGTGGTTTCATAGTATCTCTTTATCTTTCTATTTTTTTTTCTCTCTCTATAAGGAAATATTTTTATCCTGGTTTATACTGTAAGGTTTTTTGAAGAGTATCTTCAACTCTGACATTCTTTCATTCTCTGGCTCTAGTATATGACTTCCAACTGCAGTCCTGCAGTTATAATGTAACTCATTAAAACCAGGCTCTAGATTGTCAGGAATTGCTATGCTATCCTCAAGGTAAATATAGGCTCCAGATGTAATATAACAGTAAATTCAACATTCTTGTTATTTTTGACCAGAAAGGAATTCTGTTAATTTCCCATGAGTTCAACTATGCATTTAAAATATCTCATTTTTTGTTTTTAGAATTTATTGTAGTATTATGCTGTGATTTGTTATTATAAACTTATTCTTAGAAACAGAGGTCCTATTTTATCTTTAATAGATTTCAACCCTCAGAGGGACTTATAATGGGATGTAAACTACTCCATCTAGTTCCGTCCTTCTCATCAGTCTTTTTGTTATCTACTCAGTTATACTTAAATTCCTACAAAAAAAAAGAATAATTCTTTTTTTTTAAGATTTTTGATTATTTATTTGAGAGAGAGAGATCACAAGTAGGCAAAGAGGCAGGCAGAGAGAGGGGGGGAAGCAGGATCCCCGCTGAGCAGAGAGCTTGATGCGGGGCTCAATTCCAGGACTTGGGGATCATGACCTGAGCTGAAGGCAGAGGCTTAACCCACTGAGCTACCCAGGTGCCCCTAAAAGAACAATTCTTATGGTTTTAATTTCTCTTAGAGGTTTAAGAAACTTTGTCTAGTGACTGGTAAATAAATGACCTGTGTTTTGCTGGGTAACCTTCTTCAGTATTCCCTAATCTGGAAGTTGAATAGCTTTTTAAGGCCATGCCCACCACAGAGTGGCCATTTTCTCCATTTTCTCTTATGAAATGTGAAGAAAATACCACATTTAAAAACATCTTCCAAAATGGAGGCTCCTGGCTCCGTGAGAAGATTTTTGGGAATCTGTGTGTGTTTCCTGGGCTATCATAACTTTCTACGGGTGGATCTATGGCTTGAAAACCCTCCTGTGGTTTGTATGTGTTTGGGAAAGCTCTAAAATTTAATAATGTAAAGATATTGACTTGTGAAAAATCCAAGAATGATGCATTTGGTACCTTCTGGCTCTGAATGGGTGCAAGGGTATTGACATTTTTCTCTTTAAACTACTTTTTATACAAGAAGCAGGAGCGCTGTAAGGAAGAAGGCTCACTACTATTTCACAGAAGGTGCTAGTGACTTGACTGACTTCTGCTGGGGAAATACAAGTGTTAATAGTCAAGCCTGGCAGAAAAAGATTTTCAGTTTATTTCACATGTTTTAATGTGTAATTGTAATTTTATAAGTATATGCTATCAATGATTTTCTCTTCACAGTTACCTGCTTTTAAACAAACCTTTCATTTTACGTTTAATGATGTCTTTATATATACTTCTAGTTTGGTCACAAAGCTGTTTAAAACTATGAAAATTTGGGCGCCTGGGTGGCTCAGTGGGTTAAGTCGCTGCCTTCGGCTCAGATCATGATCTCAGGGTCCTGGGATGGAGTCTCACATCGGGCTCTCTGCTCAGCAGGGAGACTGCTTCCTCCTCTCTCTCTCTCTGCCTGCCTCTCCATCTACTTGTGATCTCTCTCTGTCAAATAAATAAATAAAATCTTTAAAAAAAATAAAAAATAGTAAAACTATGAAAATTCTTTGCTACTCAGTAAATAGCCTTTAACCATATTTGGGGTAGGTATTGGGCGTGTAATATGCCAATTATAGATTACCTTTTTATAGCAAACATTTTCTAGAATTCCACACTAATACAAGTAATGTAGAAATATTTCTTAGAGTTAATATCCAAAGTGAAAGGCTTTCTTCCATATTTCATCTGTGGTTAATCAAGAATTTAATTATTATACTGTGAGAGAAATTAATAGCATTGTTAAAAGGAAAAAAATCAAGGTAAAATGCGGAAAGAAGGTGATAATTGAAGGATTAGACAGCTATTTCTAAAAAGAAGCTGGAAGTGTAATAATATTGTGTAAATTATCAGAAGTAAGCTTGGAACCAGTTAAATTATGGGATTTGAGAAAATATGTGGGGCAAAGGAGTCTGAAAAGTGGTTTGGAATAGATAACACACAGGTTGTTACAAAATTTTGAAATTTTGACCCGAGGGCTTAATAAATAATTTACATTTTACATCAAGTATTTAGAATGTGTCACTCCAGATGCATTGTCATCAAGTGACTAAGAGCTTGAAGTAGTTTAAAGAAGCAGGTAGTACCTGTGAAAAGAGAAAAGATTTTGAGAGAGAATTGAGTTGAAACATTAAGGCAAAATGGACTTTAAATTCAATATATAAATATGTAGAAAACTAAGACTTATAAAAAAAATCCCACTGAACTTCTTAAATAAAAGGACTGCTGTTAATTTCACCAAAAGGAGACCACTCTCCCCTCTCACCTCCAGAGAAATCCAAAACAAAAAACCAGTTTCTAAATCTGTTAGATATGATGAGAGGACACAATGAAGGTTGTGAATTCAATCAAGTTGCAAGAGAGTAACTGGAAAAAAATCAGAGACTATTTTAGTAATGAGAATCCTCAGGAATGTTTGTCTGAGAATATTTTACCCAGCAGCCTTCACATTTGACACCCTTCATCATGGAGAACATGCCCTTTCAGTTAGTTTGGCCAAGAAAGAAACAGTTAAAAAAATACTAAGTTGGCAAGCATAAATAGTAGTATCACATACAGACAGTGTGTTCCAGGCCAAGCACACTGTTTTGTGCTAAAGTATGGAATATATTTGTTAAAGTTAATTTTGTAGTCATTAGTATTTTTGTAGCCATGAATGCATGCCTTGGAACATCTTAAGATATATATATGTATATATGCATATATATATATTATATATATATATATTAAAATATATAGGTCCTGTTTCATGTTTTATTATCACCTACATGTTGCACATAAATTTTTTAAAGTACAATATTATTCCTGAGGATGATTGTTTATTTTGAAAATGAAAACATCACCAGGGAATTCTAAAAGTAACAAGTACTTGAGAGATGTTACAAACTAATTCTCAAGATTATTGTGGCATTCTAACATAATTATAGAAGGAGAGTTAATCTTCAATCTTAAAAAATGAATGGCATAAAATACAAATTAACATATACAAGTTAGATTGTATTTGAGAGAGAGTATGAGACAGAATGAATTTAACTTTAAAAGAGAGAGTTATAATTTGTTTAAAATATTTAAAAACCATTATTCTTATGTCCTAATACTGTTTTGCAGTACAGACACACTGTCTTCCACATTTCATCTTAAATTTATTCTTTATGTATTTTGAGATTTAATATAAGAGACTTCTTTTGCTTCCCTTGTCAAATAGTGGTTAAACACATATTTGAAACTTAAAAAGCTAAACTAAAATAAGCATTTTCCTTGTGGTATCATGAGCATACCATATAACAATAACCAAGATGTTTACTTTTCTTGACTTCTTATAAAGTGGGAGAAAGAAGACAAAACCAACAATCCAAAATCCATTAACCTTTTACTCATTTATCAAGATTACCTCAAATTCCTCTTATCTGAGACCATTATTTTCAAAACCCATTTTGTGCAAAATAATTGTCATTGAGGGTTACAAAGTAGATATGCAATTCATCAATGCCTCTAGGTATGAGTTTAACCTTTGGATCATGTTGAATGACCAGAGAGGGAATCAACAGTTACTCTGAATCATCTTCCTGAGTTGTTCTTTTTACTGTTGACTGATATTGAAAGATTGTTTTTTTAAAAAAATCCACATTAAACACTCTGATGTAATTGTTGAATACATGCTGTTGAAGGTAACCATCACATTATACTGGGCTTCTTCTGAGGAATTCCTGGAAGAAATTTTCACAAGTTTGCTTGTCTTATAGACATTATGAATGTTAGAACTACTGTGTTTTCTTTGTTACTTTGTGTATGAGTTTGCCAGTCCTGCCATAATCAAATACCACAGATTGGGTAGCTTGTAGAACAGAAATTAGGTTTTTCACAATTCTGGAGCCTGGAAATCTAAGATCAAGATGCTGGCAAATTTGGTTTATCTTGGGTCCTCTGTACTTGTTTTATACATGGCTGCTTCTTGGTTGTCCTCACATGGCCTGGCCTTTTCCCTGTGCACATGTGTCCTGGCATCTCTTCCTCTTCTTATAAGACCACAAGTTCTATTGGATTAGGACTTCACCCTTATGACCTCATTTAACCTCAAGACCTTACTTCCAAATGTAGTTATATTGGGGATTAGGACTTCAATATATGAATTGTTGGGGAACACAATTCTGTCCATAACATTTTGTTACTAGGGATTTGAGAGCCAAATCTGTGTGCCACATCAAGTAATATCAGAAAATACTTGACAATATTTTTCTATCCATATTTTACCTTTAACCTGATTTTCTTGTTTTTCTTTTTCATATGTACTGTATTTTTCATAGGGCACCTTGAATCTTTTTTATAAGACGGAGGACACATAAGCAAATAAAAATTCTCTTCTGTCATAGATTTATGTCTATTTGCTTACTGGAAGTGCCAAAAGGTGCTGGAGGGGGTTCAATGGTCATACTCCTCTCAGTATTGTCAAGCAGGCAAGTACTTAGGCTGCAAAACAAACCAAAAGTTTATTTGGAGTCTTCAGGAATTCCAACCCAGGAGACACAGACTCAGGAGGAAACTAAAATGTGTACTAAGGTGGGAGGAAAATGACAGAGCATATAAAGGCAAAAACTGCAGGCTTATATAAGTTGTTTTGCAAGAACTCTGACTGGTGTGGGTAAAAATTAATGTTGGTCTGTTTAGGATAGGTAACTATACCAGGTTTAGGTTACTATACATGGTATAGTAACCTATAGTATAGCTGGTATACTAACCTATACCGGAATAGGTTACTATGCCAGAAATGCTAAGTTGCATTTCTGTGATGTGAGCCTCATTCTAAGAACTGCAACAGAATGTAGCCATTTATGGTTGGAACAACCTAAAATTCATGTTCTTTTCAGGTCATACATTTCTCCAGTGGTCTCCTGGCTCCTGACATCTTAGGGCCCTTGACATTCCTGACTCCATTTTGGATGTTTCTGTTCATAGTACAATTAACCAATTTATATCAGTGTTTAGGTTTGTAATATATATTAAAATGGAATAGTTCTTTCTCCCTTTGATAACAGAACCTTAATTAAATTAAAATTTTATACACAGTGAAGTTGTTTTCCTACCTAAGTTTATTCTTCTTTCTTTTGTTCTAGAAAATCTTAAAGAAGGAACAACAGCCTATCAAACCAAAGCCAGGACCAAAGCCAGGACCTGGGTATATCTTTTTTTTTTTTTTTTTCCAGGTGTATCTTTTATATGATAGCAGAAAAGTATAAATTAATGTGCTTATTTTGGGTTTTATCTTGACTTAAGTATGGGGTTTAAAGAAATGCACATTGTTGAAAGCTCAAGGTTTTACTATATCATTTTCAGTATTTCCATTTACTCTGACTAAGGCAAGGAGAAAAAAAATGTTTTGAGTATATTAATGATCATTCAGTAGACCAGGCTGGAACTTACTATGTAGTAGCTGGGAAAAGTAGTGTAACAATACTATAATGTAATGCTTCAGCTGTTTTTTGTGTTAGAAACAGGATACTAAAATTCACTACGCTAAAAGCATGCCTTTCAATGAATCTGTGAGGGATTCTTTAGATTGCCATGCTACTACATGTAGCAAATTTGTTAACAAACTTTTATGAAAAACTATTGATTTTGTGAGATAGTTTATACAGTGAGATGGAGAGAAGGGATTGTACAAAGGTAACCCCAAAGTTTCTTAGAAGGACAGGTTTCATACTTGTGTTTTCTTATTCACTGGTAATACATCCATTCATTAATCCACCAAATATTATTTTAATACTGATAGTTTATTCAGTCAATAATGAATATCAAGCACCTGCTATTTTAAGTGCTAAGGACAGAGTGAACACAATAAAATTTTTGTTATCTATGGCAATTAAAGCCTAGGCAGATTGCTATTCATCATGAAAGGAGGCAGAAATTGGAGTTTAAGTCCTACCAAGTGATGGGGACTTAATGAACACCTCAGTCTTTCCATGAAAGTCTTAGAAAGCCAACACCTAAGAAGTGGTGATTATTCATAGGAGGAAGAGATTCACCTTAGTATAAGGACAAAACAAATTGATTTTTTCTAACAAAAGCATGAAAACAAGCCTTTACAAGTTAAAACTGATAAACAAGTAACTCAGCCACCACCTAGAATTAAAAAAAAAAAAATCGACATTCCTCTGAGAACAAAAACAGAATCCAGAATCTCTAAAATTTACAATGTTTATATATAATAAATAAAATATTAGACATGAAGAAACAGGAAAATCTGGCTCACATCAAAGAAAAAGATATCTCAGATGTTTGAATTGTGAGGAAAGAGCTTTAAAGCAGCTATTATAAATGTTTAAGGACCTAGAGGAAAAGAAGTTCATAATAACTGAGAATGACAGTTTAGAAATGGAAACTATAAAAAGTAAATAAAAATTCTGGAACTGAGAAATACAGTATCTGATATGAAAATGTCATTGGATGGGTTGATATATATTGGGAAAGAAAGTAGAAAAGGTCAGTAAACTTGTAGATCTATAGAAACTTGTCTGAGGCACAGTAAACCATAATTAGAATAAAAATGAACAAGGCCTGACTGACCTATCATTTAATATCAAGTGGACTACCATATATAAATTGGAGTCTCAAAAGGATAAGAGAAATAGAAAAGAGGCAGAAAAAATAGTTGAAGATACAACAGCTGAGATTTTTCTAAATTTAATGAAAAACATCTTTACATATCTAAGATCATCATATCTAAGCAAGATAAATACAAGAAAAACCCTATGTAGGCAGAGCCTAGTCAG
Organism: Mustela nigripes; assembly: GCF_022355385.1. Taxonomy (NCBI): domain Eukaryota; kingdom Metazoa; phylum Chordata; class Mammalia; order Carnivora; family Mustelidae; genus Mustela; species Mustela nigripes. Next base: position 128,289,046 of record NC_081557.1, on the reverse strand, counting down.
AATTGAGAATCAAAGGCAAAGAAAAAACTTTGGAAATAACCAGACGGGGAAGTACACATTATTCAGAGGGTTACAATTCTCAGAATGATGGATGTCTGTGCATCAGAAATGATGGAGGACAGAGGTAGTAAAATTATAACTTTAAAGGGCTGAAATAAAAAAAAATATCAACTGACAATTCTGTATCTAATGAAACTATCTCACAGCATTGAGGATAAAAAAAAACAATTTTCAGTTAAAGAAATGAGAATTTATTGCCAACTAATCTGCACTTCATAAATATTAAAGAAAGTTCTTCATGCTGAAAGGAAATTATGCCTGATGAGAATTTCAATCTACAAGAAGAAATAAAGAAGATTGAAAATAGAAAATGTGTACTGATCAGTACAAAAGAATATATATTTAAAAAATTTTTTAAAAATTGGGGCGCCTGGGTGGCTCAGTGCGTTAAAGCCTCTCCTTCGGCTCAGGTCATGATCTCATGGTCCTGGGATCGAGCCCCACATCGGGCTCTCTACTCAGCAGGGAGCCTGCTTCCTCCTCTCTCTCTCTGCCTGCCTCTCTGCCTACTTGTGATCTCTCTTTCTCTGGCAAATAAATAAATAAAATCTTTTAAAAAATTCTTTAAAATTGACCATTTAAGGCAAAATAATAACATTATTATGTTACTTATAAGTTAGGGAGATGCAAATATATGTGACAATAAAAGAAATAGAGTTATTCTTTTGCAAGTTACAATTTTATGTGTAGCAGTATGAATCCTAAATAGAGTGTGGTAAGTTAAGAATGCATATTTCCTGAGCAATCACTAATACAAAAAGGCAAACCTAAAAGTACATAAACTAAAATAGAATACCCAAAGCTGTTCAGTTAACCCAAAAGAAGACAGGAAAGTGGAACATATTGAGTGAATAAACAAGAAATAGAAAATGGCAGACTTTAGCCCAACTGTAGCAACATTTATAGTAAATATAAAGAATAAACAGTATACTTAAAAACAAGAGTTCGTCAGGCTGGATAAAAAAGCAAGACCTAACTCTCTGTTCTCTGTAAAAGATGAATTAATTGGAAGTAAAAGTATAGTCAAAGATAAACAATGAAAAAAAGCTAGCAGAAGAATGCTAGAGTGGCCATATTAACATCAAAGCAGACTTCGAGGACTTTTTCAGCATCAAAGAGGGCAGAAACTTCCTAATTGTAAAAGGGCCAATTAATCAGAATTAACTGATAATCCTAAATATGTATACCTTACTAAGAGAGAGTCAACATAAATAAAACAAAACTTATGTTCACAATGTTAGGGCAGAGCTGAAAGCTACTAGGGATGAGCTTCACAATGCTCTCAATGAGTTCCAATCTAATCTAAATTCTCTCAAAGCTAGGGTAACTGAGACAGAAGATAGAATTAGTGATCTGGAGGACAAACAGATAGAGAGAAAGGATCAGGAGGAAGCCTGGAACAAACAGCTTAGAAACCACGAAAACAGAATCAGGGAAATAAATGATGCCATGAAACGTTCCAGCATCAGAATTATTGGAATCCCTGAAGAGGAGGAGAAGGAAAGAAGTCTAGAAGATATAGTGGAACAAGTTCTTCATGAAAATTTTCCCAATCTCACAAATGGAACCACCATTCATGTACTAGAGGCCGAACAGTATTCACCCAAGATTATAGATTCCAGAAAAACATCAAGGCACGTGATAGTCAAATTGAGGAATCATAATTGTAGATATAATCCCTTGAAAGCCGCTAGGGCAAAGAGGCTCCTTACTTACAGAGGAAAGCCCATCAGAATAATGTCAGACCTGTCCACAGAGACCTGGCAATCCAGAAAGGGCTGGCAAGGTATATTCAGGGCACTAAATGAGAAGAACATGCAGCCAAGAATACTTTATCTGGCAAGATGGACATTCAAAATGGATGGAGAGATAAAGAGTTTTCAAGACTGGCAAGGCTTAAAAGACTATGCAACCACCAAGCCGACACTGTAGGAAACTTTAAGGGGGGTTCTATAAAAGAGGAAAAATCCTAAGAATAGCATTGAACAGAAATATAGAGACAATCTACAGAAAGAAAGACTTCAAAGGTAACACAAAGTCAATAAAAACGTATCTATCAATAATCACTCTCAATGTGAATGGCCTAAATGCACCCATAAAACAGCACAGGGTTTCAGATTGGATAAAACAACAGGACCCATCCATATGTTGTCTACAAGAGACCCATTTTGAACCTAAAGATACACCCAGACTGAAAGTGAAAGGAGGGAGAAGCATCTTTCATGCCAATGGGCCTCAAAAGAAGGCCAGGGTAGCGATTCTCATATCAGACAAAGATTTTAAACTAAAGACTAGTCAGAGATACAGAAGGACACTACATCATTCTTAAAGATCATCTAACAATTGTAAATATCTATGCCCCCAATATGGGAGCAGCCAATTACATAAGAAAACTGTTAATCAAGATAAAGAGTCATATTGATATGAATACATTAATAGTAGGAGAAATTAACATGCCTCTCTCAGAAATAGATCATCGAAGCAGAAAATCAATAAAGAAACAAGAGCATTGGATGACACATTGGACCAGATGAACTTCATATATATATATATATATATATATATATATATAACATTCCACCCTAAAACAACAGAATACTCATTCTTCTCAAGTGCAGATGGAACCTTCTCAAGAATAGACCACATACTGGGTCACAAATCAGGACTCAGTCGATACCTAAAGATTGAGATTATTCCCTGCACATTCTCAGATCACAATGCTTTGAAACTTGAACTCAATCACAAGGAAAAGTTTGGAAGGAACTCAAACAGCTGGAAGCTAAAGACCACCTTGCTTAAGAATGCTTGGATCAACCAGGAAATCAAAGAAGAACTAAAACAATTCATGGAAACCAACGAGAAAGAAGACACTTTGGTCCAAAATCTATGGGATACAGCAAAGGCGGTCCTAAGGGGGAAATACATAGCCATCCAAGCATCCCTCAAAAAATTTGAAAAATCCAGAACACACCAGCTGTCTCTACACCTTAAAGAACTGGAAAAACAACAAAAAATAAAGCCAACTGCTCACATGAGAAGGGAAATCAAGATTAGAGCTGAGATAAATGAGGTAGAGACCAGAGATACAGTAGAACGTATCAATGAAACTAGAAGATGGTTTTTTTGAAAGAATCAATAAGACCGATAAACCATTGGCTACACTAATCCAAAAGAAAAGAGAGAAAGCCCAAATTCATAAAATTATGAATAAAAAGGTAGAGATCACAACTAACACCAAGGAAGTCAAAATAATCATCAGAAGTTATTATCAACAGTTATATGCCAATAAGCTAAGCAACCTAGATGAAATGGATGCATTCCTGGAAAACTATAAACTCCCAAAATTGAACCAGAAAGAAATTGACAACCTGAATAGACTGCTATCTAGTAACAAGATTGAAGCAGTGATCAAAAACCTCCCAAAAAACAAGAGCCCAGGACCTGATGGATTCCCTGGGGAATTCTACCAAACTTTCAAAGAAGATAATAGCTATTCTCCTGAAGCTGTTTAAAAAAATTGAAGCAGAAGGAAAATTTCCAGACTCTTTCTATGAAGCCAGCATTACCTTGATCCCCAAACCAGACAAAGACCCTACCAAAAAGGAGAATTTCAGACCAATATCATTGATGAATATGGATGCTAAGATTCTCAACAAGATCCTAGAAAACAGGATCCAACAGCACATTCAAAATATTATCCACCATCACCAGGTGGGATTCATCCCTGTGCTACAAGGATGGTTCAACATTCGCAAATCAATCAGTGTGATAGAACAAATTAATAAGAGAAGATAGAAGAACCACATGGTTCTCTCAATTGATGCAGAAAAAGCATTTGACAAAATCCAGCATCCATTCCTGATCAAAACACTTCAAAGTATAGGGATAGAGGGAATATTCCTGAACTTCATAAAATCTATCTATGAAAGACCCACAGCAAATATCATCCTCAATGGGAAAAAGCTTGCAGCCTTCCCACTGAGATCAGGAACACGACAAGGATGCCCACTCTCACCACTCTTGTTCAACATAGTATTAGAAGTCCTAGCAACAGCAATCAGACAACAAAGAGAAATAAAAGGTATCCAAATTGGCAATGAAAAAGTCAAACTCTCTCTCTTTGCAGATGACATGATTCTTTATATGGAAAACCCAAAAGACTCCACCCCCAAACTACTAGAACTCATACAACAATTCAGAAACATGGCACGATACAAAGTCAATGTACAGAAATCAGTGGCTTTCTTATATACTAACAAAGAAAATACAGAAAGAGAAATTAGAGAATTGATTCCATTTACTATAGCACCAAGAACCATAAGATACCTGGGAATAAAGCTAACCAAAGAGGTAAAGGATCTGTACTCGAGAAACTACAGAACACTCATGAAAGAAATTGAAGAAGACACAAAAAGATGGAAGACCATTCCATGCTCTTGGATCAGAAGAATAAACATTGTTAAAATGTCTATACTACCTAGAGCAATCTATACTTGTAATGCCATTCTGATAAAAATTCCACCAGTATTTTTCAAAGAGCTGGAGCAAATAATCCAAAAATTTGTATGGAATCAGAAGAGACCACGAATTGCGAAGGAAATGTTCAAAAACAAAAATAAAACTGGGGCATCATGTTACCTGATTTTAAGCTTTACTACAGAGCTGTAATCACCAAGACAGCATGGTACTGGCATAAAAACAGACACATAGACCAGTGGAACAGAGTAGAGAGACCAGATATGGACCCTCAACTCTATGGTCAAATAATCTTCAACAAAACAGGAAAAAATATACAGTGGGAAAAAGATAGTCTCTTCAATAAATGGTGCTGGGAAAACTGGGCAGCTAGATGTAGAAGAATGAAACTCAACCATTCTCTTACACCGTACACAAAGATAAACTTGAAATGGATAAAAGACCTCAACGTGAGACAGGAATCCATCAGAATCCTAGAGGAGAATATAGGCAGTAACCTCTTCGATATCAGCCACAGCAACTTCTTTCAATATATGTCTCCAAAGGCAAAGGAAACAAAAGCGAAAATGAACTTTTGGGACTTCATCAAAATCAAAAGCTTCTGCACAGCAAAGGAAACAGTCAACAAAACAAAGAGGCAACCCACGGAATGGGAGAAGATCTTTGCAAATGACAGTACAGACAAAAGGTTGATATCCAGGATCTATAATGAACTCCTCAAACTCAACACACACAAAACAGACAATCATATCAAAAAATGGGCAGAAGATATGGACAGACACTTCTCCAATAAAGACATACAAATATCAGACACATGAAAAAATGTTCATCATCACTAGCCATCAGGGAGATTCAAATTAAAACCACATTGAGATATCACCTTACACCACCTAGCATGGCCAAAATTAGCAAGACAGGAAACAACATGTGTTGGAGGGGATGTGGAGAAAGGGGAACCCTCTTACAGTGTTGGTGGGAACACAAGTTGGTACAGCCACTTTGGAGAACAGTGTGGAGATTCCTTAAGAAATTAAAAATAGAGCTTCCCTATGACCCTGGAATTGTACTCCTGGGTATTTACCCCACAGATACAGATGTCATGAAAAGAAGGGCCATCTGTACCCCAATGTTTATAGCAGCAATGGCCACGGTCGCCAAACTGTGGAAAGAACCAAGATGCCCTTCAGCAGACGAATGGATAAGGAAGATGTGGTCCATATACACTATGGAGTGTTATGCCTCCATCAGAAAGGATGAATACCCAAATTTGTAGCAAAATGGATGAGACTGGAAGAGATTATGCTGAGTGAAATAAGTCAAGCAGAGAGAGTCAATTATCATATGGTTTCACTTATTTGTGGAGCATAACAAATAGCATGGAAAACAAGGGGAGTTAGGAGAAGGGAGTTGAGGGAAATTGGAAGGGGAGGTGAACCATGAGAGACTATGGACTCTGAAAAACAATCTGAGGATTTTGAAGGGGCGGGAGTGGGAGGTCGGGTTACCAAGTGGTGGGTATTGGAGAGGGCACGGATTGCATGGAGCACTGGGTGTGGTGCAAAAACAATGAATACTGTTATGATGAAAATAAATTAAAAAATTAAAGAATAAAAAATAAAAAAATAAATAGAGCAAAACTTGATGGGATTAAAGAGCAAAATGGATGACAACCCCATAATTATGGCTGGAAAAATTTCCCATACCTCTTTTAGTAATAAGAATATTAGTAAAAAGAATAAAGAATGATATTGCAGATTTGAACAAGCCACCAAGTTAACTTGACCTAATTGACATTTATAGAAGACTACGATCAACAACAGTAGAATATACATTCTTTCTCAGTGTACATGTAACATTCTTTACAGAGGTAAGAAAGCAGTGAAATAACAGAGAAACAATATGGCAAGCTAAGAAAGCAAAAATTGGTTCTTTGAAAAGATTAATAAAATTTGTAAGGTCATAACAAAACTGATCAGAAAAAGAAGAGATACAACACAAAGTCTCGTATTAAAAATAAAGGAGATGTGAATAACTTCATGCCTGCCACGTGCAACAACTAAGATGAAGTGAACAAATTCTTTGAAAAAAGATAACATACAAAACTGACAGAAGAATAAATAGAAAATTGGATGATCCATGTCTATTAAAGATTGAATTTGTTATCAAAAACCTTTCCACAAAAAGACTTGGTTTAAAGAAAGAAGGCTGTTTTTTATAACTACTTAACGGTGTTAAAACCAGCTGATCTGTCTTTTTCCTATAAATATTCCTTACCTGGTTTCTTGATTGGGAGGTCTTTTTTCCTCACAGGTGTCACTAAATTAAAATCTAGTCCAGCCCTTTCAATGATTAAAAAACTGTACAGTCTGAAAATGAGTGTTTATTATAGTTATTTTACGGGAGCCAGCCAGCTAATCTGAATGCTAAACATTTTCCTGTATGGTCTACCATCTGTTGCCGGCATAAAGAGCTATGGCAAAGTTTTGCAGGGATATCCAGCTAATTTTTGCAGGATATCTTACACATTTTAGCAAATAATGGCTGAAGAGAAGTTTAGAGGTCTTGTGATTTAATCCTTTTAATTTCTACTTGAGAAAGTTGAGATTCAAAAAGATTAAGTGACCTTTTCAAGGACACAAAAGTAAAAACAACAACAAAATCAACAAACAGGACTGTTAACTAGGGTCCAACCGTTAATTCTCAGTGTTCATACCAATCATGCTGCTTTATGCCATTTGTCTATTAATTGTTAACAACCTTTCTGATGATTACTTAAGTAGACTGAAACCTTACTTCATTAGTTAGCAAATCTTAGAGTGCTCTAGTGATCACTAGAATAAAAAATCCCAGGGAGAGGGAAACAATGTGAAAACAAAGCAAAGTGGTGAACAATATAAAGCTGTAAATACATCACACACAGACAATTTCATTGCAAATATCTAAGTGAAACATTGTTAATATTTTCTTGTTTATTTGAAATCTTGCACCATTTCTATCATAGAAATTCCATGTAACTTTTTAAAATCCAAATGTTGGGACCCTATCAGCTTGGCCGGAAGGAACTTTCTTGTTAGAGAATTTCCCATATTTTTTCAGCTAGAGGTTTCCTTACAGTCTGCATGAGGCAGAGTGTATTATGTAACCTTCCATCAGTCATCAGTCAACTTCAATAAGATACTGGCCAATTTCTAAAGTACTTTTGCATTTCAAGGGTAAGACTATGTCACCCATATATTACCACTGTCAGGCTACAGTAAGTACAACAGAGTTTGTTCTTTCCCCTTCTCTTCTTAGTTATATTTAAAAAAAAAATGATGAATTCATTCACAGATACCCACAAGCTTTGCAGGAACCCTCTACATTTGGCATATAGAACTGGTTTATGCACCTACTCAGCAGTACTTTTTAAAGAGACCCCCTTGTCTGTTAAAAGGCGGGGCAAGGAAGTTAAGCTAATTAAAACTACTGCTGCTGCACTGGATTTGGAGTCATGGTAAATTTGTGTACCTGTTCCTGTTCTCAGAGAAATGGAACTTGTTGCCTCATAGATAAATGATGATTCCTAAGGCAGAGTCATGATCATTTCTGTCCTAATCTTCAGTGATCATATGCCTAAAAGACAAACTTTCAAATTTTTTTTTCTTTCTTTCTTTATTTTTATTTTTATTTTTATTATTATTTTGGTCTTACCTCCCTGCTTTTTCAACTGTGAAGACCTCAAAATTTAGAAGGAGAAGAAAAGATGGCATGGTACATTTGCCTATACAAATAGGTGTACAGATGTACGTAAGACTTTTCATTAGTGTTATTATTAAACAAGGAACTGTAATCCTCAACTCCAGTACACTTAGGTTGAATTTAGTAGGTTGTAGTTGCCAAAAAGTGGCTACTTGATTTTATTTTTGGGTTCTTAAATATATGTATTTGTGTATTTTAATGAGAAAGAGATGATCTTATTGCCTTGATTTTCTAATTCTACTGTAAATTTTGATTTTATAGACACCCTTGCCCAATATTTATAGAATATAATATTCATAGGTGAACATTTATAAAATTGTTTGAATCCTGTATAGCTTCTATTTCTTTAGTATTTCAAATTAAATAATAAATTTTGAGATTTTTGAAACTCTCTTAAGTTTCAGAAGATCAGTAGGAATCCATAAGATTAAACTATGATTGCAAAAACCTGAAACTATTATTAAGGGAAGGTTGAGTTAATCATTTCAAAGAAGCCAAGCAAATTCAGTTAGACAGTTCAATTAGAACTGACAAAGGAATATTTTTGTAGATTTTATTGTTTTTTAAAGTAAAATACTTAATATAAGATTCCTAAATTAAAAAGAATTAAAGACAAATAGATGTAATTCTTAATTTTTAGTTCAAAAATGTAATTTGTACATGAATTATGTATATATATTTTTAACTCAATAAAGGTAAAGATTGAATGGTATTTTGCTATGAAGTAAGTAAGATCTTGTCTTTTCCTACCATCATAAAAAAAAAAAAAAACCTCCTCATTAACTTTTTGATGCTTAACCTATTTTCTCTTAAAAAAAAAGATTTTATTTACTTATTTGAGAGATAGAGAGAGAGCAAGAACAAGCAGAGGGAGTTGGCAGATGGAGAGGGAGAAGCTAGCTCCCCGCTGAGCAGGGAGCCCCATATGGAGCTTCATCCCAGGACCCTGATATCATGACCTGAGCTGCAGGGTATGGTGGACATCTGTTCTTTGTATCTGTTTAACATCTCAGGCTCAGTTGGTTCAACAGACTCAAGTACAGTTAGCCCTTGAATATCATGGGTTTGGACTGCAAGAGTCTACTTACATGAGAATTTTTTTTTATAGTATAGTACTATAAAAGTACTATAAATTATTTTCTCTTCTTTATGGTTTTCTTAGTAACATTTTTTTCTAGATTAGTTCATTGTAAGGGTATAGTATATCTCATATATATATGTGTGTGTGTGTGTGTGTGTGTGTACATAAATATAATAAAATGTGTTAATTGACTGTGGATGTGATCAGTAAGGCTTCCAGTCAGCAGTAGGCTCTTAGTAGTTAAGTTTTTCAGGAATCAAAAGTTATATGCAGTTTTTTTTTTTATTGCACAAGGGGTCAGTGCCTCTAACCCCCATGCTGTTCAGAAGTCAAATGTAATGTCTTTAAGATGTACTCTGTTTTTATTTATTTAAAACCTCTGCTTTCTCCTGCTTGGCTTTAATACCTCTTACTAAGGACTTTTTTCTCTGTTATGTTAAGAAAAATGGTTGGCTTCCAGCTATTTGCAATGGACTTACTTCCTGCTTTTACCAAAAGGAAAGGTCTCTTATTATACAGCCCTCCCCCCCACACCTCCACCCTGGATTATTCTGGGTGACCTTCAACATGGATGATATGATGAGCCCTGGACAAATCATGTAGGATTCACACAAGTGGAAGAAGTCCAGTTCTACAAAGAGAAGGTGGTCTAAAACAGAGGAAAGGAACAAGTACCCACCATACTCAAAAGTACTACTCCTTTCACAGTATGTTGCTTAGGAAAAAACACAGTATTTCAAATGTAGTTTTATCTATGGAATCTAGAGTGGGACCAAACTGTCAACACTGTGGATCAATGCATCAAGTCCATTATGTCAGTTTTGGTGGGCAGTTTCTTAAGGGCAATACTCACATTGATTTAAATTCTGAAAACAAACAGACACAAAACAAAACCCTAAACAAGAAAACCCTAAGACCCCAAATATTTGAATGTATCTCCATTTGATCTCCTTTCGTTCCTCCTTTCTTCTCTTTTCCTACCCCTCTTTTCTTCACTACATATTGCCGAACAAACAAAAAAAATTTGTCACTCTTGGGGAATTCAGAGGATAGAGGGGTGATAGACCTAGAGATAATTATAAAGTAATGTGGCAATTGCAGTGATAGAGGAAAGGTACCTAACCATTTTCATAGGTCTGAAAGGAATTATTTGCACAACATATATATTAACCAATTGCGAGCTTTGCCTATAAAGCTATAACATTCCAACATCAGATTTAGCTTCTTGTCACGTTTACCTAAGATAATTAGTTCACATATTACCTTTTCAAGAATCCCACACCTGCCACGATATGCATTTAAAATTATATCCTCCACCCCTGCAGTACTCCCTAACTGCCTTCCCTGATTTATTTATTTTTTTAATTATAACACATATTGCCTTCTAACATACTGTGTAGTTACATTGTTTACTGTGATTACTATTTGTCTTTCCCATTAGAATATAAGCCCAACGTGGGCAGGGGATTTTCTGTTTTATTTACTCTAGTGTATTCACTGCTAGAAGAACACCTTACACTGAATGAATGAACAAATATTTGTTCAATGCATGGATTACTTTTTTTTTTTTAATCTTTGCCTTCTAGTGAATTTGTTTTCCCTTTCTAGCCATTTGTAGCTTCTATTTCAAACTTTCTACTGCTTATTGGTATCTTTACTAGAATATCCCTTAGCCATCTCTTAAAACTGAAATAATTCTGTATTTCCCTCTCCAAACTTTCTCTCCTTTATTCCTTATCTTAGCCAGAAATTATACTATTCATCCTATCATCTAAAACCACCCAATCAGCTTTCTATTTCTCTACCTGATTTACAAGTTTTTATAAGAATCTTGAAAATTGCCTTCCTTACATTTAGAGACATCACAAATCATTCCCTGGTATATCAAAAACAAAAGAAACAAAACAATAATAATAATAAAACTAAAATTAAATAAAAGAAATAAATTCAAGGTGGCTTGACATTGTTTTTATGCACATGCTGGCTCTTGGCACCTTTATTACTTTAATTACCTACCAACTAGTTGATAACTGATAAAACATGGTCCATACTTACTTGTCCATATGTAATTTGTAATTTCTATTTTTTTTTTTTTTTGCTTTTTCCTCTTTGAAAGTGAAGATATTTACCACTCTCCAGAATTCTCATATCACATTCATTGTTCAGTTTCTCAAAGACAGCAGATGAACAGATGAATCTGGGAAATTACTTTCCTGAGCACAGAAAATATAACTAACTAAGAGCAGCTTCAGCTTCACATTTGTTTGTGAGATCTTTCCTTGGTTTGAGCTTCAGTTTTCTCCTGTGAGTATCTGTTCTATCCTTTTCAGTTTGAGGGTCATTCTTCCTGAGCAACACAGAATCAGTACAGTCTGAGATACTGCAGTTCCAGTAAACACCAAGTGATGCCTATGCCACTGGCCCTCAGACTACACTTTGGAGTAGTAAGCTAAGAGGCATATTTGACTATGTCTAGGTTCCCCTTGACTCCCAGCTCTGTTGATGCCAAGGATGACATAGTTGCTTTCTCCTAGGGTTATTGAGTTTATAGAGAGAGCTATGGTGAATCACCTTCATGGTGCTCCAGTGCCATACACTTGTGTTGGGAAGAAATATGGAAAAACAGCTACCAAAGAACTGCATGTCCTGGGAAATGTTACCATCCCAAACCCACACACCTCGAAGTCAAGTATTATCATTTAGCTGCATGTTCAGTATGCCAGGCCTGCCTTCCTCAGTATTGTTCCTTAGTAGTCTCAGAAGAGGATAGAGGTAGCTAAGTCTAGGTCAGATAATTGCCTCAATTCTTCATTTCTTTTCCTTGATATCATTTGGTGGTGCTTGGTTTGTCCTTTTTGCTGATTATCCACCTACCCTGACTTTCCTGCCTTATGACTATTTCCCTGGCTTTTAGAATGTCTACTTGACTCTAAATCTTCAGGAGCTATTGGTCCCTTGCTTATGACTTACCAAGAATTCAGAAACTTCCTCTTAGTTGTTAATTATGGAGCTTTGATCTCTTCCTTATATTGCTTATTCTTCTGTATAAGGTTCTGCTCAGGAAAGCTGTACACCCAAGCAGGAGCAACGCTGGTGGTGGACCACTGGCAGGCTAGGTCTCTGAATGTGTCCAGAATCCAGCATCAGTGAGAGTCACCAAAGATCATTAGGTTAATAGTATCTGTTTTTTTTTTTTTTTTTCAATCTTGCCCAGCTAGATGGAAAAACACCACACCAATGGGCAGACCAAAGAAGATGTGAAGCAACATAGTTCTGATAGCCGGGTTCTCTGGTAAAACAGAGTTAGATCATGCTAGCTTAAGCTACAGACTGGACTGGGACTTCTGCTTTCTTCTCTGGAATAGAGATGGCTGAAACTCTAGAATAAAGTCTTGAGTTTACTTTGCTTTTCGCATGCATGGAATATTCATAATTCCATTGATGTCTGCTGAAGGATGCAGCAGTGAGTGAGGAAGAAACTGACTATATAGAATCAGTACCTGGGAAAAAGAATGGCTGGGCTTGATTAAAGGGGAAGGTCCCTTTAGAATCAGAATGAAAATGTCTGAGGAGCAACAAGCAGAATCCTGGGAGGAGAAATACACATAAATCTTCATCTGTAAATCACAGTAATCCTGCCCACAAGTAAAATGAAGATGAACAAATGTCTCCAGCAGGGAAAATCAGATTTTCAGTTACTTTTCCATGGAAGAACTCACTGGGGGAGAATAAGAGGCAGAAGCATGGGAAAGGGGGCTATAAAGTCCCTCCTTTCTCTCTTCCAGGTTGCCCTGAGGACTGTCCACATTTTTCATAGAATTTGAGCTATCACTGTCCGACCATCACACTATGTGTGTCTGCATGAGGGTCTCTGAATTCCTGGCCATGACACTCCCTAAAACATACATGCCATTGGTACTGAAATATTGAGAATAATCTCAGAAAATGTTTTTAGAGTCACCTGAATTCTCTTCCAGGGACAAGAAATCTGAACAGGCACCAGCCTTCATTGCCTCCCTTTTTGAGCAGAGGTGAAGGAGACAGATGGCAGCGGGTAAAGCCAGCTCGCCTCCATGACTGACTGAAGTTTGGATGAGGAGTCAAGGGCTTCCCTGAGAAGAATAAGTAAATTACTGAATTGGGAGGAAGGGTAGACAAACCCATGTTCCCTATTTTGTAGACAAGGTCATGAAAAATGGACAACTCTGTTCACTGTGCCACAGAAATATCTGCTCCTCTTAAACATTTGCAATGAACATCCTAGTCATTTCAGGCATCTTCAGGGTAACTTCTTTCAGTGTTGAACAGATAAAACATGTAGGCATAGTAGAAACGAATTTTAAATGTTCTATTAAAGAGTTCCCTGAAAGTGCACCACTGATTACCTTGACCATAAAATCAGAATTGATTCAATTTGAACAAAAAACAACATTTCCTTTCTACTTTTGTTATTCTACTGTGTAAAATGACAATGTCATTTTAATTCAAAATAAATAGTGCTCCTCCAAAGTGTTTATATGTGAGGGAGATAATAATTGTGTTTTTTGAACTACATTTGGAATTTAGATATTTCTAAATTGCTTTGAGGAAAAGCTGTTGATAAATTGTAGTAATAACAAAATAATAACAGTAATAACAAAACCCATCTTTCCGTGGAGATGATATAATAGGCTGGGAGATTTCTTTTAGGGGAAAATCAGGTGTGACGGGGGCAGGGAGAGGAAATCCTCCCAGTGCATTATATCACCTGCATTTCTGGATAGGTACTAGTTAGCGAACTTCAGGTAGTAAACTGTTTAAAGCAAATACCCATAGAGGCTTTCAGTAAAATATGGGACCTCCACCCTTTAATATGATCTAGTTAAAGAGGTTGCTGTGGAACTGGGAGCAGCCAAAAATAGGAGGCCATTTGGTTTTGGGGGGATCAGGCAGGCTGACATCATAAGAAATGATCAAGATTCAAAAGGAGCATATAAATAACAGAAGGAAATGCATTTCACTCATATTGAAACTAAACATTTTGCCCGAAGCCCGAATTAAGGTGGTATTATCTTCTACTTCAGGACATTGCATCTTATTTTCAAAAGTCTTGGGAGCCCCACTCTGATTTTCAAAGAGTACAGGTTTTGTTAGCATGAAGTAGTACCCCTTGGGAAGAGTTGGGAATGGAGTATTAAATAACATTAAGATTATATTATTCATGGAAATGTAGCACATCTCTGTCCTTAAAAATCTTAGTTTTTATTTTTTCATTCTTTAAAAAACAAAACAGGGACGCCTGGGTGGCTCAGTTGGTTAAGCAGCTGCCTTCGGCTCGGGTCATGATCCCAGGGTCCTGAGATCGAGTCCCACATCGGGCTCCTTGCTCGGCAGGGAGCCTGCTTCTCCCTCTGCATCTGCCCGCCTCTGTGTCTGCCTGTGCTCGCTCCCTCTCTCTCCCTCTGTCTCTGGCAAATAAATAAAATCTTTAAAAAAACAAAAGCAAAAACAAAACAAAACAAAACAAAACAAAAAAAAACTCCGTGCTGAACTTAATGCATAGTTTTCAACCTGAACAGACCTTTGTAGGGAATTAAAGTAGGCTGCAAACTTATTTCACTCGTTACCCACATTGCTTTCAAATCTGGCATTCAAAGCACGAGGACATCACATGTTTCTACTTTAAGGCTGCACATACAGGAAACGAAAGCCCCCAACACAGCTTGGTAGCAGAGGATCCAAATCAGGGTAAATTGTGAAAATTATAACGAAATTGCAAAGCATTTAGACAAAGAGGCATGCTAGTCTAATCAGGAAAACAGTGATATTTACTTTTCGATAATGCAGGTTGGAAGAGGAATTGGGGGAGGGAAGCATCACAAATCTCTTTTAATGTATTTCTGAACTTGGCAACCTTAACGAGTTTTGTCACATATTTGCAGCTTAAAAAGTGTTTGGCTTTTACAACAGCCAAAATAAGTATCCTTTAATCACTTTCAACCTATGAACAGATGGGCAAGCAGTGCTTTTATAAATGGAGCATACAAAATACTTCAATATCAGCCAAAACTAATTAGTAGTAATATCTGAACCAAACTCTAAAACTGATTTGGTGTTTAATATATATTACCCTATAAGCATTAGCAGTTGAAAGGAAATTCCCTGTTCAAATGTTTGCCAAGCTCAGTGTCTAATATTCAGACATGATTAACTTACTAATTAACTTACTGTATCTTTTCTCCCATGTGATCTTGCTTAATGATTTCTTCTCTCACTGAAAACTATTTGAATTTATACCTTGATCATAGATTTGTCAAACTTCAAGTGAAAAAGTAAAATTCCGTTATGCAGCCAGCCCTGGTCTTTCTCTCAAGCTTTCTTCAGGTGACTTTAGTAGGAGGTTGTGGCCTGAGGACCAAGCAGGTGGTCTCTTCAGTGCTGAAAACTGGCTTTATATCCAGCCTCTAATGACTCACATTTTTATCTTCATAAAGATTTTCTCTAAGAGTTTTATAGAGACTATTTAGTGGCTAAGAATCTTTAAAAATGAGAATTCTTTCCCTATCAGGATTGTGTTAAGACATTGTGCAAGAAGATGAATTTTAAAATTATACTTAGAAGGTAAGCAAAAGATAGTTCCTATTGATTCTTTCATCAGAGGTTACTTGACCTCCATATATTTGATAGTCGCGATGCACTTCCCCCATCTCCGTATATGTGGTATGGCTATATCTTTTCAGTATTGCTGAAACACACAGAAGAAGAAAAATCTAAAGCCAGTCACCAAACTCATCCTAACCAACTGGGGATTGGGGATTTCCAAGGCCAGCCTTTCTGAAGTCATGACGATTTTGTTCTCTTTTGGTTTTCTCACATGCAAGGCAAGAAGGACTTTGAATTCTGACTGCTAATTATAGCTTCATGATCTTTGGAAGTAACCTAATTTCTTTTGCATCAGTGTATAAAATCAGGATACTAACATTTATCCAATAAAATTATTTTGATGATTAAAAGAGAAAGTATATCTGAATCAAATGTTTAATTAAAAATTACAGGTACTATTGCCATTATTAGATTTAGTTATTATATGTTTCTTTTATGTTGTACAGTGCACATCAGCCTATTTCAGAAAACCTGAACAAAGCAGAAAATGAGAAACAAATACAGTTGACTGTTGGACAACATGGGGGTTAGGCATGTCAACCTCCCACACAATAAAAAAATTTGCATGTAACTTAACTCCCTCAGAACTTAACTACTAATAGTTCAGTGTTGATCAGAAGCCTTACTGGTAATAAAGTCAACAGACACATATTTTATATATCTATTATATACTGTATTTTTAGAATAAACTCACCTGGAGAAAAGAAAATATTAAGCAAATCATAAGGAAAATACATATACAGTACTGTACGGTATCATTAAAAAATCCATGTATAAGTGGACCTGCACAGTTCAAACTCATGTTATTCAGTGGCCAACTGTAATCACTTTTCTTTACCTAAGGTTTTCTTTATAACCTTGTATTTAACCATGGATTTGTGTTTTATTGGAGGAGATGAATCAGAATCTCTGAGGACAGGCCCTAAGTAGGAGTTCCTTGAAAATATTTCTTAGATGCCACCCTCAATTCAGAACCACTGCATTAATACAGTCACTAATAATATTTTGGCATGTTTCTTTCTCGACTTATTTATATATGTCACTTAAAAAATAATGTTGCAATCATATAATGCATGTAATTTAATGTCTTCATTCTCTTAATACCATTTTTTGGAATCATAAGCATTTTCTTAAGTTATTATATAATCTTCATAAACATCACTTTTTTGACCTTATAATTTATTGATTGCATATAACACAATTTACTTAGGTATTTGTTTCTGGATTTCTCCCATTATAAAGGAAATTGTGATTGATATTTTCATACATACAGCTTTTCTAAATTTCTATTTCTTTCAGAAATTAGTCTAGAGAGAATTACAGGCATACTTTATTTTGCTGTGTTTCACTTTATTTCCCTTTACAGATAGTAGCTTTTTTTTTTTTTTTTTCCAAAATGAAGCTTTGTGGCAACCCTGTGTTGAACAAGACCAGTGGTGACATTTTTCTAACAACATTTGCTCATTTTGTGTGTCTGTGTCATATTTTGGTAATTTTCACAACACTTCAAACTTTTTCATCATAATTATATTTGTTATGGTTCTGTAATCACTGATTTTTGTTAATATTGTAATTGTTTTGGGACACCACAAACCATACCCATATAGGACGACAAGCATAATGCATAAATGTGTATGTTCTGACTGCTCCACCAACTGGCTATTTCCCTATCTGTCTCCTCTCCTCAGGCCTCTCTATTCCCTGAGTCACAATAGAATTGAAATTGGGTGCATTAATAATCCTGCAGTAGCCTCTAAGTGTTCAAGTGAAAGGAAGGGTTGTACATTCCTCACTTCAAGCCAAAAGCCAGAAATGATTAAGCTTAGTGAGGAAGGCATGTCAGAAGTCCAGATAAGCTGAAAGGTAGGCCTCTTGTGCCAAACAGCCAAGTTGTGAGTGCAAAGGAAATGTTCTTGAAGGAAATTAAAGTGCTACTCCAGAGAACACATGATGATAAGGAAGTGAAATTGTCCTATTGCTGATATGGAAAGAGTTGGAGTGGTCTGGATAGAGGATCAGCAACAACATTCCGTTAAGCCAAAGCCTAATCCAACCAGGGCAAAGTCCCAAGTCTCCTCAGTTCTGTGAAGGCTGAGAGAGGTGAAGAAGCTATCGAAGAAAAGTTGGAAACTAGCAGAGGTTAGTTCATGAGGTTTAAGGAAAGAAGCCATCTCTGTAACAGAAAAGGGCACGATAAAGTAGCACATTCTGATGGAGAAGCTGCACATTGTCCAGAAGGTCCAGCTAAGAAAATTCTTGAAGGTGGCTGCAATGAATAATAGATTTTCATTGTATATGGAATAGCCTTTACAGGAAAAACATGTCATCTTGGACTTTCATAGCTAGAGAGGAGAAATCAATGTCTGGCTTCAAAACTTCACAAAGGACAGGCTGACACTGTCATTAGAGCTGAATGTAACTGGTAAGTTTAAGTTGAAGACAATGTTCATTTACCATTCCAAAACTCTTTGGACCCTTAGGAATTATGTTAAATCTATTCTGCCTGTGCTCTATAGATGGAACAATAAATCTTGGATAACAGAACATCTGTTTATAGCAGAGTTCACTGAATATTTTAAGCCTGCTGTTGAACTTTCTGCTCAGAAATAAAAATTCTTTTCAAAATGCTGCTCTTCACTGACAATGCACCTGACCACCCAAGAGCTCTGATGGAGATGGACAATGAGATTAATGTTGGTTTCATGGCTGCTAATACAACATCTCTTCTGCAGCACATGGGTCAGAAGTAAGTTAGACTTCTAAGTGTTGTTTTTAAGAATTACATATTGTAAGGCTGTAGCTGTCACAGAAAGTGATTTGTCTGTTAGATCTGGGTAATGTCAATTGAAAATCTTCTGTAAGGATTCACTCTTCAAGGTGCCATTAACCACTTTTGTGATTCATGGGATGAAATCAAGATATTGACACAAACAGGGGTTTAGGAGAAATTGATTCCAATCCTCATGGATGACTTTGGGGATTCAAGCCCAAAGTTACCTGTAGGAAGTAACTACAGGTAACTACAGGTGTGGTGGAAATAGAAGGAAACTAAAATTAGAAGCAGAGCCTGAAGTTGTGACTGAACTGTTGCAATCTCATGATAAAACTTGAACAGATGAAAAGTTGTTTCTTATGGGTGAACAAAGAAAGTGTTTTCTTGAAATGGAATCTAATCCTGGTGGAGATATTATGAGGATTGATGAAATTACAACAAAGATTTTAGACTATTACATAAACTTAGTTGATAAAGTAACAGCAGAGTTTGAGAAGATTGACTCCAATTTTGAAAGAAGTAAAATGCTATCAAATGGCATCACGTGCTACAGAGAAACCATTCATGAGAGGAAGAGTCATTTGATAAGAAAAATTTTATCACTGTCTTAAGAAATTGTCTCAGCCACTCTAACCATCAGCAGCTACCACCTGATTAGTCAGCAGCCATCAGCAACGAGGTGAACCACTCCACTAGAAAAAGAGTACAACTTACCGAAACCTCAGATGATGGTTAGCAATTTTTAAGCAACAAGTTATTTTTAAATAAAGGTATGCACATTGTTTTTTTTTTTAGACATAATGCTATGGTATACTTAATAGACAACACTATAGTGTAAATAAAACTTTTATATGCACTGGGAAATCAATCAAAATCATTTGATTCACTTCATTGAAATATTCAATTTTGGTATTCATTGTACTGTGGTGGTCTTGAGTTGAACCTGCCAATATTTCCAAAATATGGCTGTACCTGTGTTTGTTTATCATAGGATAAAAGAAGCTTTTCTTTTCCTGACAGTAAGATAATACGTGTACAGTGGCTTATGATTGTGGGTAAGATGAGTTGCAAGTTTGCATCTGAACCTTGTTTTGTGGTCAGACTGCACTTCTGATTAAGTTTGTTGATCACTTTTTATTCAGTATTGTTAACTTGGTATTTTATTGGGCCAGCTTCAATAAAAAAGATGGAGTCAGAAGTGTTGATTAAAGCATAAAAATGTCTATACTGCATGGTTAGAAAAACTAGAATCAAATGATACTAAGGCATTAGTAACTTCTGTCAAGAAGATTGACAGATTCCCTAGTGTCATCATCTAAAGTGATTTTATGTGGCAGAAATATTTTTATTGTCTTTATCATTCTTATTTTGAAGTTGGTATTCAGGAATCATTCCATTTTCCTCTTCTAGATTTTACCTACATTATATATAATGACATAGGCTTTCCTTTTCTCTTGTTATAATCTTAAGTTTTCCTAATATTTCTTGTTTGTCTGGAAGTTTCTTAGGCTTCCTAAGAAAGGAAGAGGGACCAGGCTAGTTATTATTTAGGACTTAGTGGCAATAATTTTCATATAATAAGTGAGTCCATGTTTCTAATTGGGAACAACCACATCTAGATAAATGACTTGCCATTAAATGTGATGTTTAGTATGAAAAGTGAGATACAAACTAGATTTTTCAATTACATCATGGTAGGAAAGTATTGATTCATACTAAAACTTTATAAATACTTCTGTAATAGAGAAATTATGTATATACTGAACTACTGTGGTATGTTATTTTGTAGATAAAATAAATTAACATTTGTTCTTAACTTATATAGTATTATTATTTCTGGTGATTTTTTTGTAAGTTTATTAACTTATTTCAGTGAAAGAGAGAGAGAGAGCACGCACAGGAGGGAAGGGCATAGGAAGAGGGAGAGAGAAATTCAAGCAGACCCTGTACTGAGCACAAGGCCCAAGTGGGGCTCAGTCTCATGATCCTGAGATCAGACCTGAGCTGAAACCAAAAGTCAGATGCTTAACGAACTGTGCTATCCAGGTGCTTCTATTTCTCGTGATTTAACTTATCACGTACATTAAAATTTTCACGAGGATTTTTTCCCCTGAAGTTCTGATGGGTTATTTGGAACCATTCACATGCCATTTAAAGGATATTTCATTCTAGTTTGTACAAGTAATGCCAAGTAAATTGAAATTTGTAAGTGGATCCTTATAAAGAAAACATTTTTTCATATTTTTAATCAATAACTAATATTTATCATAATTTAATTCATTTATTCAGTACAAGATAAGATAATTCTTATTCTGCTCATCTTGGATTAAGCAGGCTACCCCCCCAAAATTGTGTGTTTATGGATGAAAAGAGCCACACAGTAGGTTTATATTTATGATATCACTTTAAATTGAGAAGCCTGTAGTCATAAGTCTTTTCCTTCTACTAGAAATTGTTAGGAAAATGCATTTTTTATAAGACTATCATTCTTTTGATATTTCTTTCAGAAGACATAATTTTTGAGCTACAATTTGTATTAGGGTCTTTGGGCAAGTATGAGAGAAAGGTAGAAGCCACCTGTTGAAGATAGGACTTAAAGAGGTATACTTAGTATATATTTGATGTAACAACCAACAATACCAGAGTGGAGAGGAATGGAATCTTTTATTGAGGACATACATATTAATTCCATAAGGATTTAGTCATTGATCACCTTGAAATAAGAACACATTATTCACAGTGAGGGCACTGATAAACTTTAAGTTTTTAAAAAATCTATCCATAAAATGTTCATCATGAGTATTACTACTCAATGGAGATAATTTATCTCTGAAATACATTTCCTTAAAAATCAATTTGAGGGGCATCTGGGTGGCTCAGTCAGTTAAGTGGCTGCCTTCAGTTCAGGTCATCATCTCAGGGCCCTGGGATAGAGCCCCTCATTGTGCTCCCCACTCAGCAGGAAGCCTGCTTCTCCCTCTGCTTGCTGCTCCCCTGACTTGTGTTTGCTCTCTCCCCCTCCTTCTCTCTGTGTTAAATAAATAAATATTATCTTTTTTTTTTTTAAGATTTTATTTATTTATTTGACAGACAGAGATCACAGGTAGGCAGAGAGGCAGGCAGAGAGAGAGGAGAAGCAGGCTCCCTGCCGAGCAGAGAGCCCGATGCGGGGCTCGATCCCAGGACCCTGGGATCATGACCTGAGCCAAAGGCAGAGGCTTAACCCACTGAGCCACCCAGGCGCCCCTAAATAAATACTATCTTTAAAAAAATAAAAATGAATTTGATAGTTATTGCATTAACTTTTGGGTAAAAACATAAATGTGTATCAGTAATCTATTATAATAATATCATAAGACTTAGTGGCTTAAAGCAACAAATATTATTTCTCATGAGGCAATTCTGATAATCTAGTCTCGACTCAGATGATGCCACCGAGGTTCACTTGAATGGGTACAACTTGTCTATTCTCCGTGTGGTCTCTCATCCTTAAGAGGCTTGCTGGCTTGTTCTTCAGTAGATGTCGGGTTCAGAGAATGAAACTGTTCAAGGCTTGCCAAGCACATGCTGAAAACTAGAACATCACTTCCATTGGGTTCTTTTGGCCAAACCAATTCATAAGGCCAACCCACATTCATAGGTTTGTGAAAAGATTCTACCTCTGGATGCGTGGGGCTGTAAAATCACACTGTGAAGACAGGGATATAAGGAAGCATTAATTGACCATCAATGCAAGCAACTTAGCACAGGGTGCTTCTGATACATTTATATTAATAATGTTTTGGTTGCTATATATTTAATTTAAGGTGGTGGAACTTTTTTTTTTTTTTAAATTAGTTACCTCTTCTCATATTTTGAACTCTGATATATAGGACAGGTCTCAAAATAGTTAGTACTCACTTAAAAAAAACTATGGATAATTGTAGTGAGTTCAAGGATCTTGGGGCTAATCAAGGAAAAGGTATGCCTATGAGGGGGTATTAGCACATAGCAAGCTATATTTGTGCTTCATATGGACAGGTTTGCATGAGAGGGGATGTCTCTCATAGTGGAAAACCTTTCAGAGATGATGGCATAGAACTACCACCCAGGAGGGAAAAAGGGTTAGGGAACTCCACCAGGAAAGGGAAGTCAAAGAGAAGGGTTACATAGCTGGGTAGGTTACTCAGCAGCAAGACGGGGAGTCTGGATCAGAGAGTTCTGATCTGTAGTTGGTTGGGGTCTTTTAGAGCCCTAAGGTTTATCTTATCTATGGCTAGCACATGTTGGTTGCAGTTTTGTGTGATATGCAAAGCAGGTAGACTCTAAATGGCTGAACCTATACTTTTTTGGGAGATATTTAAAACAACTGGATGTCTAAGAATTTTAGGTTTGGAGCCAACAGGCTTTCAAGTGCTAGCCTGATATAAGAAGTAAACAACATAGGGGCCAATGTGCAGGAATCATCTTTGGTTCATTTCTATAACTATGTTAGAAATACTTTACCATTTTTAGCAGCCCTCCTTTTATATAGTGAAGAAGAAAATCTTTGGTGTGGCCTTGCCGCCATCTGGAACACCCAAAAGATAGTTTAAAACATGTCAGAATCGTTTGTTTTTAAGTTTGGGGTTTGAACTTGGAGAAAACAATATGGAAAGAATTGTTAGAGGAGCCAAAGTATAAGCAAAAGTCAGGTGCCTTTAGAGTACAAAAAAATATAACGCAGCCTCAGTAGCATTAAATTTTAGGGATACCAGATTTCACAAGAAGCAGACTAGAAAGAAAAAAAAAGATAATTATGATAAAGGGAATATTTTTGTCACATAGGTAACTTCTGTTGTCTGGGAAAGCTATACTGAAGGCACTAAATGATTTTCCCTTTGTTAAATTAAGAGCAGACTGTGGATTCAAAACTCAGTCTGTCAGTTTAACAGAAAGTAAATCAAATTCTAATCTTACTTTTTTTGTATACCACTTAAATAACATTTTGGAGTCAAAGATTGATGAGCATTTCTCTATTTTATGGTTAAGCTCATCAAAATTGACTTAACTTGATCAAAATTTGAAATATTTTATAGCTTTTTTCAAATCCATTATTTGTAAATATAATTCACTTTACATCAAGCCTTCTATAAATTATTCTTCAATCTCAAATTTCCCTTTCTGTTGTTCTGAGCATTCCAATTATTTAGAGAGGTATTACTGATCAGAGTCCATATGTCTAAGACTTAAGATAAAACTTTTTTCTTTTTAGGTTGATAAAAAAACAGACCATACACATCCATCATTTTATAAACATGTTTGCATTTTTTCATTATTCTTTTACTTAATACAGTTCTAATTACTCATATTAACTATAGGTTTTAACCAAAATAACCAATTTCAATTCTCTCTCTCTCTCTCTCACACACACACACACACACCCCTTTCACTTTTCACACACTTTGGCTAAGGACTCTGTTACATTCAAGCAATTTAAGAGATGAGCAGAGCTCTTGTGCTTCAATAATCCACATCACACATCACTTTACAGTCATACATAGCTCTTTAAGATTTGTTTCTCTCTTCTTGTTAGAACATGGAACTTAAGGTATAAACTTGGCTGACTTGGGTATTTCTACAACAGTTCTCTTATTCTTCTGAGAGAGAGGAGAAAAAGTAAGGAACTCAAAATTTGTTATATTTCACTATAGATCTTGAAACTCCAGACAGCCAGAAGTAATCATGAACATTTTATATTCATTGCCAGTTTATTTCATACATCAAGACCCATTCATAAAAATTAATATATTAACCAAACAAGAATCCTCTTAGAAGGCAGAGCTCTCTTCTAAAGCTATTCAAAATCAATTTTAATTTAAACAAACAAACTGAATGTTTTCCATTATTTTCTTTGCCTTTTCTGGTAGCTTTGTCTAAATAGAATATTTCTGCAGAACACAAAATTATATAGTTTTGACTCAATCTAAAAAAGTTTTCTCAGGAGAGAGGATGAGAGAAAGAACCAGTAATAGATAGAAAAGAGCTACAGTTACAAGAACATTGTAC
Source organism: Mustela nigripes (assembly GCF_022355385.1). Lineage (NCBI taxonomy): Eukaryota > Metazoa > Chordata > Mammalia > Carnivora > Mustelidae > Mustela > Mustela nigripes. The sequence continues at coordinate 128,264,249 of NC_081557.1, read as the reverse complement.
AAAGTTAACTTTTCCTTTGCAAGGAGAGTAAGGACTTTTTTTCATTTATACACACAAGTTCAAAGAGAATGAATAGCCTTAGTTCTACATCTTTAGCTATAGGTTAAAAATAAATGTGGAACACAGTTTTCTGTGCCTGAGCAAATTTCTCTCCTCAGGTGTGGTTACTTGGGAGTAGGAAGAAGTTCTCTGAGGAATACTTGTTATGAAAGTCTCTTGATATGGAGCTGATCTTCATTCCAGTGGGAACAAAATTGTCTCAAATATTTTTGGCTTTACTGGTATTCAAACAACATGTAATACAAGGCATATCATAAGCTTCAAGACTCACAATAAAGACAAATGAAAAAGACTGAGCTGGGATTCTCTGTCATCCACCATTTACCACCAAACAGACTAGATGGCTGGTGAAATAATCAAAATCAGACTCGCAACATTTCAGTCACCAAGGAAAGAAAAATAATGTCGTTTGTACAAAGTAGAACAGGACTCCTTGAGAACAGCCGACTTCAGACATCAGAGTAAACTCAGAGGGGGAATAAATGCAGAAACAGAGCCATGATACTCACTCTGAGAATCAAGAAAGTGGGGCCTAGGATCCAGAGATCTATATAGTCTTTTTTAGGGCAAGACCCAGTTCTGGTGTTTGAATACATATGGGCATCTCCTTGGAATTTCAGCTGTGAAACTTACAGAAACAAAAGAAATTAAGAAGAAAAAAAGAATGTTTTATATGCTAAAAGTTGTAAGGAAACTAGCCTTTGACCTTTAGATGGCTTAGAAAAAACTGACTACCATGTTAAAAAATAAAACATGTATAAACGAAAAAAGCAGACACAAGATTAGCAAGATTGCAGTCTGGCTATCTATAGTAGAAAGTCTATAGTATTCTCATATATTTATCATCACTTCAAGGGCCATCCACCTCAGTATGTCAGGGCTTGTCATGGTTTCCATTATAGTTGCCTGCTCCTGTGATCCCGTAGTCCATGACCTTAACAACATATCACCATGCATTTCAATTGAGAGCCTTTGTTAAGATCATTTTTCAGATGATTGGTAAGCAGAGTATCAGTGCCAAATTATTCTGATGTAGTTTTCAATTTAAAATAGCTTCTGAGGGGCGCCTGGGTGGCTCAGTGGGTTAAGCCTCTGCCTTCGGCTCGGGTCATGAGCTCAGGGTGAAGGGATTGAGCCCCGGATCAGGCTCTCTGCTCAGCACAGAGCCTGCTTCTCTCTTTCTCTCTGCCTGCCTCTCTGCCTACTTGTGATCTCTCTGTCAAATAAATAAATAAAATCTTAAAAAAATAAAAATAAAAATAAGAAATAAAAATGAATAAAAATAAATAAATAAAATAGCTTCTGAGATAGGAAAGTTATTTTGACTAACCTCCTTTGTCATATGAAAATATTTTGTTCCTAAATATCATAACCGACTTTTGAATAGTTACAGATAAACTTTGACAAATTTGCTTTCTTTTGGATTTCCTTTCTTCACAAGGTTCATTTTATATATGTTATATTGATTCTGGCATATTCAAACTTCTTTGGAGAGTCCTATTGACATGTCCAGGTGATCTATGAAATCTATGTACAAAATATAATACATTTCCTATTTTAATACATTTATGATTGAAATGAATTTAAGACTTTGCAGAAGTGATTATTTTCTTATTAACTATAATAAGAAACTTTTATATTTTATTTTTAGGCTGAAGTCTATTCTAAGTAAAAGTGGCAAACTCGACAATAAAGTTAAAAGGATTGGACCACACATAGAAATTTTCCAAGTGTTCCGGGAAAGGACCAAACTCATAAATAACAAAAAAGTAGTTAGAATGATCACCATCATGCAAGCCTATGTCAGAGGATGGCTTGAACGCAAAAGATTGCAGAGAATAATGATCAAGGTAAAGCATGTGTTAAATATAATGTGCACAAATTTTCTTATGTAGATATTAATCAAGTTTTGAATAATAATCTGGTCAATGTATCTATGATAAATTTCTGACTACATTCTTTTCATTGAGAAAATGTTACGAATTATCTACTCTGCTGACAGTTTCAGATTTGGTCAAACCGGAGAATCTGAACAAAAGGCCCAGTGTATTCTTGACCCAATAGTTCTGGGACCACTTGGATTCTAAAGTCAGAACCCCCTGTCCTTTCACTAATTTTGTTTCACTTTTTTACTGTTTGTTGTCCACATAAAACAATTTTCTTCCACTTCCCACACTCCTAGATACTCTTGTATAGCATGCATATTCAACTCAAAAAGAATTATACACACACACACACACACACAACACCCCTGAGCAACTTGCATAAGCAGCAATCTTAACTTTTTAAAAATAAATATCTAGGATCTATTTTGTCTGACAACCATTAATTCTTTGATCTATGAATATGTTTATGGTTTGTTTTGTTAGTTCATTTGTTTTGTTATAGATTGCACATTTAAGTGTAATCATATAATATTTGTCTTTCTCTGCCTGACTTATTTCACATAGCATAATACCCTCTAGATCCAACCATGTTGAAAATGGCAAGATCTCATTCCTTTTTAAGGCTGAATTATATTCCATCGTATCTATCATCTATTTATTATCTATCTATCTATTTATCTATCTATCTACCATCAACTATCACATCTTTATCCACTCATCTATTGATGACATTTATGTGACTTCCATATCCTGGCTATTGTAAATAAAGCTGCATTGAGCATAAAGGTGCATATATCTTTGAATTAGTGTTTTAATTTTCTTCAAAAAATACCAAGAGTGGAATTGCTAGATTGTATAGTAGTTCTGTTTTTAATTTTTTGAGGACATTTATACTGTTTTCCATAGTACCTGTATCAACTTACATTCCTGACAGTAATGCACAAAGGTTTTCCTTTCTCCACATCTTCACCAATACTTGTTATTACTTATCTTTTTGATAGTAGCCATTATGACACATGTGAGGTGATATCTTATTGTGGTTTCAATTTGCATTTCCTTGATGGTTAGTGATATTGAGCAGCTTTTCACGTACCTATAGGCATTTGTATGTCTTCTTTGGGAAAACAACTCTGCCTATATTTTAAATTGGGTTTTTAAGAATATTTAGTTGTATGAGTTCTTTATATATTTTGAATGTCAAATCCTTATATAATATGTCATTTGCAAATAATTTATGCCATTCATTAGGTTGTTTTTTCATTTTGCTGATGGTTCCTTCTCCTGTGCAACAGCTTTTTAGTTGGAGATAGTCATATTTGTACATTTTTGCTCTTGTTGTTCTTGCCTAAGGAGACAGATCTAAAAAATTACTGCTAAGACCAATGTTCAAGAGCTTACTACCTGTGTTTTCTTCTATGAGCTTTATATTTTAAGGACTCATTTAAGCCATTAATACATTTTGAGTTTATTCTTGTTTGTGTGTAATAAAGTGAACTAGTTTCATTCTTTGGCATGTAGCTGTCCCGTTTTAACAACATCATTTATTGAAGAGCCTGTCTTTTCCTCATTTTATATTCTTATCATAGATTACTTTATTATTATAGATTACTATTATCATAGATTACTTGAGTTTATAAGTGAGGGTTTATTTCTGGGCTGTCTATTCTCTTCCATTGATCTATGTGTCTGTTTTGATCACTGTTGCTTTGTAGCATAGTTTGAACTCCTGGAACATGATACCTCCAGCTTTGTTCTTTTACGAGATTGTCTTTGTTATTTGGAGTTGGTTTGGTTCCATACAAATTTTAGTTTATTCTAATTCTGTAAAAATATGCTACTGATATTTTTATAAGGATTGCAGTGAATTTGCAATGACTTTGGGAGTATGGACATCTTAATACTACAAAAAAAAAAAAACTAATGGTGTACTGTGTGGTGACATGACATAATAAACAAACAAACAAACAAACAAAAAGCAATATGAATTCTTCCAATCTATGAGTATAGTATGTTTTTATATTTAATCATATTTGATTTCTTTCATCAGTGTCATTTAGTTTTTAAAATACAGTTCTTTTATCTCTTTGGTTAAATTTATTTCTAGGTTCAACATTTTGAGGAACCTCCATGTTGTTTTCCAGAGAGGTTGCACCAGCTTGCATTCCACCAACAGTGTAGGAGGGTTCCCCTTTCTCCGCATCCTCGCCAGCATCTGTCACTTCCTGACTTGTTAATTTTAGCCATTCTGACTGGTGTGAGGTGATATCTCATTGTGGTTTTGATTTGTATTTCCCTGATGCCGAGTGATATGGAGCACTTTTTCATGTGTCTGTTGGTCATCTGGATGTCTTTGCAGAAATGTCTGTTCATGTCTTCTGCCCATTTCTTGATTGGATTATTTGCTCTTTGGGTGTTGAGTTTGCTAAGTTCTTTATAGATTTTGGACACTAGCCCTTTATCTGATATGTTGTTTGCAAATATCTTCTCCTATTCTGTCAGTTGTCTTTTGAATTTGTTAACTGTTTCCTTTGCTGTGCAAAAGCTTTTGATCTTGATAAAATCCCAATAGTTCATTTTTGCTCTTGCTTCCCTTGCCTTTGGTGATGTTCCTAGGAAGATGTTGCTGCAGCTGAGGTCGAAGAGGTTGTTGCCTGTGTTCTCCGCAAGGATTTTGATGGATTCCTTTCTCACATTGAGGTCCTTCATCCATTTGAGTCTATTTTCATGTGTGGTGTAAGGAAATGGTCCAATTTTATTTTTCTGCACGTGGCTGTCCAATTTTCCCAACACCATTTATTGAAGAGGCTGTCTTTTTTCCATTGGACATTCTTTCCTGCTTTGTTGAAGATTAGTTGACCATAGAGTTGAGGGTCTAATAGCACTACTGGGTATTTACCCTAAAGATACAAACGTAGATCCGAAGGGGCACGTGCACCCGAATGTTTATAGTAGCAATGTCTACAATAACCAAACTATGGAAAGAACCTAGATGTCCATCAACAGATGAATGGATAAAGATGATGTGGTATATATACACAATGGAATACTATGCAGCCATCAAAAGAAGTGAAATCTTGCCATTTGTGACGACATGGATGGAATTAGAGGGTATTATGCTTAGCGAAATAAGCCAAGCGGAGAAAGACAACTATCATATGATCTCCCTGATATAAGGAAGTGGAGATGCAACATGGGGGTTAAGGGGGTAGGAAAATAAATGAAACGAGACAAACCATAAGTGACTCTTAATCTCACAAAACAAACTCAGGGTTGCTGGGAGGCGAGGGGCTGGGGGAAGGTGGGTGGGGTTATGGACATTGGGGAGGGTATGTGCTATGGTCACTGCTGTGAAGTGTGTAAACCAGGTGATTCACTTACCTGTACCCCGGGGGATAAAAATATATGTTTATAAAAAATAAAAAAATTAAAAAAAAACAATTAAACATAACAAAACAAAACAAAACAAATTTATTTCTAGGTATTTTATTCTTTTGGATGCACTAGTAAATAAGATTCTTTTTTAAATTTCTCTTTCTGATAGCTTGTTATTACTATAAAGAAACATATTTATATATATTGATTTTATAGCCTACAACTTTACTGAATTCATTTATTAAACCTAACAGTATTTTGGTTGAGTCTGTGTTTTTTTATATGTAGTATCATGTCATCTGCAAATGGTGATGATTTTATTTCTTCTTTTCCAATTTGGAAGCCTTTTATTTCCTTCCCCATCCCCAAGTACTGTGTCTAGGACTTCCAATACAATGTTAAATAAAAGTGGTTAGAGTGGGCATCTTTGTTTTGTTCCTGATCTTAGAGAAAAAGGTTTTGGCCTTTCATTACTGAGTATGATGTTAGCTCTAAGTATATATGGCTTTTTTATTAGTTGAGTTATGGTCCCTCTATACCCATTTTATTGAGAGTTTTTATAATAAGTGAATGTTGAATTTTATCAAATTCTTCTTCTACATCTACTGAAATGATCATGTGATCTTTACCTTCATTTCCTTAATATGGTGCATCATGTTGATTGATTTATGGATGTTGGAACATTCTTGCATCCCTGAAATAAAGTTCACTTGGTCATGGTATATGAACATCTTAATTTACTGTTGAATTCAGGTTCCTAGTATTTTGTTGAGGATTATGGTATCTGTGTTCATCAGGGACTCTGGCCTGTTATTTCTTTTCTTTCCTTTCCTTTTTTCTTTCTCTTTTCTTTCCCTCTCTTCTCCTTTCCTCTTCTCTCCTCCCTTCCCTTTTCCCCCTTCCCCCCTTCCTTCCTCCTTCTTTCCTTCTTCCTTCTTTCTTTTTCCTTCTCTGACTTTGGTATCAGGGTAATACTGGCCTCATAAAATAAGTTTGGAATTGTTCATTCTTTCCATTTTTTGGTAAGGGTTTGAGAAGTATAGGTATTAAATAAACAGTAATAGTGTTTCTCAAATGCTTCCAAAAAATTGAAATTTTTGATACTGATACCAAAGTCAGAGAAGGACATCACCAAAAGAAAGAAAGAAAGAAAGAAAGAGGAAAAGAAAAGAAAAAAAGAGAGAAGAGAAGGAAAAAAAAAAGAAAAGAATCACAGGCCAGTGTCCCTGACGAACACAGATACTATAATTCTCAACAAAATATTACAAAACTGAATTCAATAGTACATTAAGATGATCATATACCATGACCCAAGTGAACTTTATTCCAGGGGTGCAAGAATGTTTCAACATCCATAAATCAATCAACATGAAGCACCACATAACAAAATGAAGGTAAAAATCACATGATTATTTCAGTAGATGTAGAAGAAGAATTTGGTGAAATTCAATGCTCATGATAAAAACTCTCAATAAAATGGGTATAGAGGGGGACCATGCCTTAACTATGTTTCATTTAGATCTTTTTCTGAGGTTTTATTTTGTACTTTTATTTGGAACATACTCATCTTTCTCCTCATTTTACTTGACTCTCTGTTTCTGTGTATTAAGTGAAACAGTTACCTTTAGCCTTGTGTAGGTGATAAAACTTCTCATTCAACTAAGAGCTTTAGCTCTTAGTTGTTTCTTGAACCTTTGTGATTGTGAAAGCAGACTGATTAATTTTTGATAGGTACCTATTACTGAGGTGTGCCAAGTCCTGCCAGTGTCCCAAGGAGAGGGATCTCCTTTAGTACCAGGTTTCAGGCTGACTAGAAGCCAGACCCTCAGGCAGTAGCTTTAAAAATATTCAATTATACAGTCCTGTGGGGCTACAACTGTAAATCCTACTGACCCCCAGATCAGAAAATCTAGAGGATTCCTCTGAGTGATAGTTGCAAAATTGGAGCTCCAGGTTAAATATATAATCTTCTTTTCTGGGAATTATTGTTGAGGAATAGTGAGGCCAGAGAAGTGTGCAAGGCTGATGTTGCCCAGCTTATATTCCCTGAGAGCGCTTCTGTAGACTCTAGATGTGTTGCAAACCTGAAGCCTATCCTTTAGACTGAAGCTGAAGCTCTGTGACGAGTAAGTCACAGAGTCCCATTTCTACAGGAAAATTGGGGGTGTATTTCAGTCTGCTGACTGTGGTTCTGTGGGAGGTAGTTTGCCAAGAGCTCTTTCCAATGGAAGTACTGTGCAGCCTAAGAAGGTGAACCCTCTTGACCACTAAGGCCAGGCAACCAACAGGCATCATCTGTGTGGATTGTGCACACCCTCTGACTTTAGCAAGGCACGTGAAGGGTGTAGGGGGCAGGGCACACTCACTGGCTTCAGCAAGGCTGTAGGAAAATTCTTTGTTTGCATATGCCTGTGGCCTTAGAGCTGTAGTAGGAGAATGTTTTGTTTGTGTGTGCCTGCTAGCTTTAGCAAGAGAGTGGGAGAATGTCATGATCACTTGCACTTGCTGGCCCCAGCCAGGTCACAGGCTTTAGCAAGGGACTGGGAGAATGTTGTGACTTCTCACACACATGGGCCCCAGCCAGTGTCACCACCATTCACCCATGCCAGCCTTAGCAAGACAACAGGTTAGCACTAAATCTGCACATACCTGCCTGTGCTAGCCAGATTGGAGAGAGTGCAAAAATGGCATTTGCTAGTGTGTCCATCTCTGAAGAGAGTCCCAGCTGTCCCCTGCCCCTTGTCTTAAGACTAGCAAATGAATTCCTTTCACGTGTGGTCCAGGTGCTTTTCAAACTTACTTTTGTGCTGGGTCCTGCGATTAGTGAGACTATAGCCAAGCCTTTTAAAAAGAGAACCTCAGTTCCCTACAGCCTTTGTCTTTTTTGAATGTAAGCCCTGTTGGTTTTCCTACCCATCTCTATATAGTCTTTTTATCCTTTGTGGTGAGGAACAGTTCTGTTAGTTTTCTTTTTCAGAAGAAATTATCCACATGTATCTATAGGTTTGGTGCATTTGTAGGAAGAGGTGAGCTCAGGATCTTCCTATGCCAACATCTTGGACCACCCCTCCTCACTACCTATATTGATGAATTATTCCACCACTCATTGTCCAAATTACGCCTGGAGTTTTCTTAGACTTTTTCAAATTCCTCACTTCATTATTCAGTTGATTGTCACCATAACATTTCTGTGTTGCTCTTCCTCTCTTTGTTTCTTGCCAGAGGTTCTATTGATCAACCTTCACATGGAGAACTACACTTGTCTCCTAATTATTCTCCTTGCTGCCTACCCCCTAATATGTTATATATGCAATTAAGAAAATATATATATATATATATGCAATTAAGAAAAAAAACTCTTATTGCCTTATTCCATTTCTTATACTCTTTTAATGGCCCTATATTGCTTATAGGAGAAAGTATGAATTCTCTAACATAGTACACATGACCTCCCTGGTCTGGCACTTGCCCACTGTCCATCTTCATCCCATGATACTTCCTCACTAACGCCCTGTGCTCTAAAAAAGCCCAAATTCTTTATTTTTTCCTATTATATCCTATGTTTTAATGCTATTCTCTTAAGCTGGAATACTCTTCCTCCCTAATCTTTGGATAAACTCCAACTCATCTTTCAAGATCTTTTAAAAATTATATGTGCTAAGACATTGTCCCTGGCCCATCAAGCAGAAATAATTTCTCTATTCTTTTGGTCATTATTTTGCTCATGTTATCTATATTATGATCTTTTATTTACATGTCTGTCATAAGCAATACCAATAAGTGACCTATTTGGGAGTACATACTTGTTATCTTCAAATTTTTAGCACCACATTGCTTTTTGACACACAATATACAATCCTATTATTTTAACTATTTGCACTTTTTTCTGCTTTTTTCTTTTTTACTTAGTTATTTCTTTACATTTACATGGTTTCTGTTTTGTTTGTTTCTGTGTTCAAAAGGTTAGAATAGTGCTTGGTACATGGTAAGTATTCAACAAGTATCTACTGAATGGATGAATTAATTCATAGTTATAGAAATTTATCAGGGTACTCTAATGATTCTCTTTTATATATAAAGAGAAATAATGTGGATGTATGTATTTAAGTATATGAAACAGTATATATTATATAATATATATTATGTATCACATGTATATGATATATGTATGATTGTGCATTTATATTATGATTTAATTTAATTATATCATTTTCTGCTATTGAAGAGAATTGTAGAGTCATATATCACCTCTGGGAGAAAAACAAGCCTAGTAAACTTAGAGATCAAGAATGGGTCCAAAATAATGGTGAAAAAGGGATACTGACAAGGAAATGTTGAATTTCTATGTAGAGGTAGAATTTTAAATAAAAAAAAATGGGAAGCATGTTCAAAGAGTTGGGGCCAATATAAACTAGATTATTGACTTTGATTTGGTTATAAAATTTTTATGATCGTTTCTTTGCTTTTTTATTCTATCACTGGTGTGGTGCTTTTTATGTTGAATGGCTGCTTTGTTTGTATGGTTAATGTTGTTTTGTCTACCATTGAACAGCTAGTGCAGGAGGCTTGTAATGCATACATTGTCAGGTTCCAGGACTGTGCCTATGTGCAGGGTTGTTTTTTGGGGGAATTCTTGATAGACTTTCTGCTCTAGCAGCTGCACAGCAAATCACTGGGTAATTGTCAGCACCATGGCAATCCCTCTGCTAGAAAACTTCCATGGTCACATTGTTTGGCTGCCACTTCAGAGCTGGTAGTTGTGGACAGTGTCTACTAGAAAGCCTCTTTGAATTACCTCAAGAGACTATACAATTTCCATAATTTCCTGTGAAATACTCCAGTTTGGGTTTATTTAGAAATAATGAAGCACCACTGAACTATCATATCAGTCATAAGGGTACCACAGATGTCATTGCATTTGACTGTCAGTGTTATTTATTTCCATCATTCCAAGTGTCCTTTTCCTTTTAAAAACTCTGTGTTGTTTGTTTGCATGTATTTGGGAATAAGTAATAGTGGTATTAAAAAAACCAGTTAAGGTATAAAAATAGTATTTTTTCCCATTGTGATTCCTCTGAGCTTTTACATAATTTCAGTATTTTTCTCTGAATATTTATAGTTTAAAATTTTAAATTTCAGTCTTAAATTAATGTATTCATTTTCTATTTGCCCAAAATACTGAAATTCTAGGGCATTTGAAGAGCTCACGTTTACAACAAGAAAGTGCTGTAAATCAATCATCTTTGAATAAATATTTGTTGAATAAATAAACTTGGAATAGTTCTGAAAAATCTGAGTATTAAGGTTACCATAGCAATAGACTATGCATAAACCAGTGGTTTTTAACCTTTTGGAGGTCACGGAACACTTTGGAAATTTGATAAACTATGGATTTCCTCCCATTATCTCAAAACACACACACACAAAATAAGAAAATCCTGGAGCCCAATCTTGGTCCCCATGGCACAGGTGGTACTGAACAGAAAAGTTAATTTTTTTTTTATAACATTTACTATGTATTGGATCCAGTTTCTTGTCTGGTGTGTGATCTCATAGAGCATATAGTCTAGAGAGACATGCAGATAATTAAAAGAAGTCTTAGGTACTATTAGAGAATTTAGGAAGACCATTTAATCCAAAAGATTGTGTCTGGTGAGGGGGTTGGATAGTGCCAATACATTGAGATCCAGAAAATGAGGGGTAGTTATATTTTGTCAGGAAGACTGATAGGCTGAGAGAGTTGTAGGAACAGTAAAAGACAATCAATGACCGTAGGTGAGCTAGAACATTGAGGGGCCAAGAGCTGCTTGGGAGGATATTGACAGTAGAGAAAGCTGAGATAGCAGTCAGATTAAGCATGGCTTTTTTGTTTGTTTGTTTGTTTGTTTGTTGACAGAAAAGAGAGAGCGAGAGAGAGAGAGCAAGAGTGTGCAAGCAGGGGGAACTGCAGAGGAAGAAGGAGAAGCAGACTCTCTGCTGAGTAGGGAGCCCCATGTGGGGCAGGATCCCAAGACCCTGAAGGCAGACACTTAACTGATTGAGCCACCCAGATGTCCTGATTAAGCATGTTCTTTAAAACCATGCTAAGGAGTCCATGCTTTTACTTAGTATATGGGAATGGATGATTTTAAAGCTAATCAGTGACATTAATTGATTTGCCTTTTAGAAAGATTACTGACTCTGGGCAGTGAATTGGGAGACAAGGGTGACAGAATTAGAAGGTGGACAATGGGTATGCTTTTTCAGTAATTTGGTGTGTGATAATAGAGACTTGAGTTAGGGCTGGAGAGATGGAACAGACACAGGACAATGGGTTTGAATGGATTTAAGGATAAGGGAGAGAGAGGAGTCAAGAACAATTCCTCAATTTTTGTGCGTCTTGTCTTGGGCATCCTGGTGGATGGTTGTGAAATACAGAATTTAAGAAGAAGAGCAGGTCGGAGAAAGAAGGAAAGAAAAAGAAATAGAGTCCAGTTTCCAACACTGGCTTTGAATTACCTGTGGGAAATCTTTGAGATGTCTGGGAGGCAGTTGAATATATAGGTCCAAAACTCAGAAGGAAGATTGGGCCATAAGGAAGCATTTAGACTTCTTCAGTAGTTTTTTAATTCTTTTCTACCTTAACATACTTGAGGAAGACAATAAAACCTTCCCACTCATTAAAGTAACCCCATTTAGCAGTGATTCTCATGTTATTTCTGAGAAAGTTCTTTACCTAGGTGGCTGCATGGCTCCCTTAATTCAGGTCTGTGCTCATTGTTAATTATCAAAAATCTGCTCCATACTGCCTTGTAAAGAGGTAACATCCAGTCTGGTCACTCCTTGTTCTATTTAAAAGACTTCAAACCACTTACTGCCAGCCAGCACATAGATATTTGTTTATTGGACTACTGTTTCTTCCATTACAATGTAACTCCCTGAGACAAGAATTTTGCCTTCTGTGTTCATTAATCTGTTCACAAAGTGTAGAATACCCTGTTACATAACAGACTCCTAATTCATTAGCTAAATTACATAAAGTATATAAATTAAAACAAGTAATTTTCAACATGATGGAGGATGTATAATAGCTTATTTGGATGAGAGGATGTGAAATTTGAAAAAAATTTTCTAAATATTTTGATTCAGCTCCCTGACCAAGGATAGCTTCCTGTACTCTGACCCCATCTGTATATTTGAGATCATTATTAGTGATACTGACTGGAGGCAGGAGAATATTGTATTAAGAAAGAAGGTGGAGTCACTAATCTCCCATACTGCTAGGAATAAAGGTCTAGACAGAATTTTCTGTCTTTACAACAGTTAGTTCACGGATGAACTTTACAAATTTCTTTGGAGTGATGTGGAAAGAAGGAAGTGAAAACATCTAAGAGACATTATGAGGTATAGCGAAAAATAGTTTACAATGGAAAATAATTAAGTACATTTAAATGTTTATGGCAAAATCCAATAAGAGGGGAAGCTTGATGATATAAGAGAGGTGAGGATAATCCATATTAGAAGGCTAAGAATATTGGAGGGGGTTGTGTTTATAAGACACCTGACAGGATTAGCCTTAGGTAAAAAAGACATATTTCTCTGTTGTAGGACCAAAGGATGTTGCTGAGTGTTTAGATTGATGATAGGAAGTTGAGATAACAATAATCTAATGTTTTTCCCTTGGTAAAGTGGAGGACAAGGTCATTTGCTGAGAATGAGCATTTAGAAGGTGAGTTTGAATGTTTGAGGAGGTTGAGTTTCTACAGAAAATGACAAAAAGAGAGATGCCCAGAAAAACATAGGTGAATTTTGATGCCACTTTGAGAACCCAGAGGGGTTGGTGATGAAGATTTGAAGTGGTACCATTCCTCTAAGTTATATTATTATCTTTACTAGCTATGAAAAGTAAGGCATTTAACAAAACTTGTCTAAAGTTAGAGATCCATCCAATGGCATAGCTGAATTTTGAGTATCAAACCTAAGTCTGCCTAGTTCTAGGCACTTTAAAACATTAGACCATTCTGGTAACAATAGTATTGAACGATCATTGCAAAATATAGTGGAGTCTTTTCTTAGGCTGTGCTCACCATAGGCATTCGAGTATCCTGCAAAAAGCCAAAATTAGATTAAAACTCCCTTCTGATGTAGAGCCAATTGGTATGTGGTCACATCGGAGAGATGGTTCAGAGAGCCTGAGCTGTATTGATATAAAGGAGCACCAATTGTGTGGCAACTAGAAGTTGCTACTTAAATTTTGCAGAGATGCATGAGAGGAAGACAAGATTCAGTGATACTATTGACCAAGAATGTGTACTCACAGTCTTTATACTAAGCAATTAGAGATAGAAAAATTAAGCATGTGCTTCAGGTATGTTATAATCATTCTGACCAAGATCAAAGTGAGTGGCAGCTGACACAGAAAAGAGGCCTGAAGAGAGTAGGATCCCACCTAGGAGAGAGACATTTTCTTTACATACATGTGTGTGGCTAAGGGCTTCACTAATTCTTTAGTGCATGAGGAAGTGAATACAAAAATTACATTTAACATTATGTGTGGCTTGTATACTTATAAATGTGTGTATGTATGTGTGTGTAAGATAACAATTCAGAATATTCAATCCTTCTTTCATTGGGTTTTAGTTACATTTAAAAGACTAAACTAGGTTTAAAAACCTAGTTTTAAATTTAAAAACCTTTTCCTGATTTGCTTTAATAAGGTTTTTGTATAAAGACCTTTTTTGATAATGTCATATACAAGTGTTTAGATAAGGTTAGACTTCAGTTCATATATATGGGCAAGTTATCTACTTATATGTCTAACATCATTTTTTAAAAGTTAAAAAGTTGAACTGTGGATAACATTCGATACTGCCCCAGTGTTAAAAAAAGACTCAACATGTAAAAATCTCTTATAAACTAATATAACATTATAACACTATCATAACAATAAAAGAAATAGGTAGAAGACATGAACTAGTACTTTACTGTAGAAGAAGCACAAGTGGCAAATAAATATGAAAAGAGAGGACTCTAGCTATCTAAGCTGTCTAAGAAATTAAGCCCAACTTAGTGTCCTAAGGTAGTGAAATTCTCCAAACAAGCAATCCATTCATTACTTTTTTGAAACAAGACATGATGGTACAATGAAAAGGCAGACTAAAAGTGCATACTTGAAAAATTTTCAAATATTGATGTGTGGTAAGTATGATGCATTTACCCTTTAAGTCAACACGGATTAAAAATTATAATTACTAATTTGTAAGTCTTTTATATTCTAATATTATTTTTATAATTATTAGAGAAAAAATTCATGGACTTAAATACATTCTTAAAAATGAAAATAGATGAATTAAGTCTTCAAAAAGTCAAGAATAGGAAAATAATTCTTTAAAAAGGAATTCATAAAGATAAGTAGAGAAATTAATGAGCTAGTAAATGTAAAATCTAAAAATAATTGAATTGATAAATAAAATAGAACTATTTATTTAGAAAAAACCTGAAATAGATTATTTTTTAAATTTTTTAAAAATTTAAAAAATTTTTAATTTTTAAAGCCTATTGCAATAGAATGTGGAAAATGTATTTATATAAATATATAGTCACAGTTAAAAGGCAAACTGATAAAGCAAAATTTGTACATTTGCTGAAAAGGATTAAAGAGTTTTAGAAATCAACATGAAGAACCTGAAAAGTCCAGGAAAATTTAAGTAAAAGATAGTAATATACAATTTTCAGAAGAAAGAAAATAAATACGAATTTGAGCACCCCTAGTGAACAGTCTAGGCAAGAATCACCGTTACAGAATAATGCTTTTTTTTTTTTTTCCTGGCCAAGTGGGTTACAAATTATAGATCAGAACGCCCAGCCTAGGAAGCTTCCATGAAGGTAGCCATCTTTGAAAATTCTATGCTATGGGAACTATGGGTATCTGATGACCAAGTTTTTCATATTGAGGCTCTCTGAGCTTCAAGATTATCTTATTTTACAGTGCATGTGTTTTAGGCCACCTACACAATAAACATTAATAAATACATCCAAAATTTAAGAAACTGGGTGAAATAGATGAAATGAAAAGGGCAAAATCAGATTAAATATATACAGAAGAAATATGTAAATATGAGGCTTTACTGTCTATATTGCTGTTTTATAGGCTTTGTCTCATGGACCAAATTTGAGAGCAGTTATAAAGATGTATCATAGACAGATCCATCGTGTTAAATATCGACTTGGTCTTTGGAGGACAAGACAAATTATAAACTTTGCAGAGCTAGAGGAATGGATGGACAGAAAAAAGTGTAAGTGATACAGTCGTTCCTGGTTTGATTTTAAATTTGGAATTCATTTAACCATTGGAATTTTATATATAGTTTACATGTAATTATCCATAGACACCAAAGGTAAATCTATTTTATAATCCTGAAATCTACCTGCATTTTATTTTTTTAAAAAATTTTTTAAAAGTTTTATTTAAATTCCACTTAGTTAATATGCAATGTAGTATTAGTTTCAGGTCTATAATGTGGTGAGTCAGTACTTGCATACAATATCTGAAGGCTATTTGCATTTTAAAGTGATGTATGTTTCATTTAATTTATTAGGATCCTGTGTTTATAAGCAACAGAAAACCCAGTCTAGTTAACCAAAGCAAAAAGGAAATTTAAAAGAAAAATACAGGAAACGTAACTTAAGAGTCAGATTTCATACAGAACTCAACACAGAGCTATTTTCAGGGCTCCTATGTGGTTCAGTTGGATAAGTGGCTGTCTTCTGCCCAGGTCATGATCTCAGGGACCTGAGATTGAGCCCCTAGTGGGTCTCTCTGCTCAGCGGGGAGTCTGCTTCTCATTTTCCTTCTGCCCCTTCCCCTTGCTTGTGCTCTCTCTCTCTCTCTCAAATAAATAAATTAAATCTTAAAACAAAACAAACAAACAACAACAAGAAAAAAAAAACGCACAAAAAACAAAGTTACTTCAGAGATTTAGAGAGCAAAATGTAAGGAAAAATTTCATTTTGACTTTGGGAGATAGATAAGCTGTTATCACTTTTAAGACTTTTTTGTTTCTATGCTTTAAGTTCAAATTCCAAGGAGAGGGAGCACCTGATTGGTTTAATTTGAATCATGAGTCCAGTACTCTTCCATGGGAGGGCAGAGAACTTTGCTTGAGAGTTGCACAGAAGCTCTATCCACTTGGGGAGGAGTAGCTCCCCAAAGGAAAACTATATATTGCTAACATAAGAATAGCTAATGGACACCAAGTAGACTAAATAGATATCTATTATGTGTTACTTGTTAGTGTTGATATTTTGTCCACAGAACACTTTCCCTAATATTTATCTTAGCTTTCAGAGAGCCTCATTCCTATTATATTTAATGAATTTACATTGCTTAGGAATAGGATGGACATTATATCCAGTGTCTTGATTAAAAAAATAATAAATGAGGACTTCTTGTTTTTGTAAGGAGCTTATACCTCTCCACTCCATCTTAACAACAAAAGAAAAAGCCGAATAGACTAAAAAATTTACTCTTTTCATGGGTCTATAAAAGAAGAGAAGACACAGGCCAAAACACTGCTACCAAGATTAAAGAGACTGACATATAGTGAGTTGCAGTTTCCCAGAGCAGAGACTCATGAGTAGAAATGAATGTGGGAGGAAACAGGTGTTTGCAAGGATGTGGAGAAAAAGGAACACTCATGCACTATTGGTGGGAATGAAAACTGGTGCAGCCACTGTGGAAAATAGCATGGAGGTTTCTCAGAAACCTAAAAATAGAAATACCCTACAATCCAGTAAATCACACCACTGTGTATTTACACAAAGAATACAAAAACACTAATTCAAAATGATATATGCACCCATATATTTATTGTAGCATTATGTACAATAGCCAAATTATAGAAGCAATGCAAGTGCAAGTGACCACTGATAAATGAATGGATAAAGAAGAAGTGGTATATATACTTATGGAGTATTACTCAGCCATAGAAAAAGAATTACATCTTACCATTTGTAACTACATGGTTGGATCAAGAGTAAATGCCAAGTAAAATAAGTCATAGAAAGACAAATACCATATGATTTTACTCATGTGTGGAATTTAATAAAACAAATGAATAAAGAAAAAAGCGAAAAACCAAGACCAGACTCTTTAGAGAACAAACAGGTAACATTGTATGTTAATTATACTGGAATTAAAATTAAAAAAAAAAAAAGAATTTGATGTAAGAACCAGTGCCAGGTAGGAAAATTGAACCATCATTGACAAATAGCTAGAAGCTCAATGTGAACAATTCTGAGAGTTAAAAACCACAGTATCATTACAATTACCTCTAGGAGCTTGACCAGATTTTCACAGTAAATGTCAGAAAAAGGCAACTATTTTGAAATTTGCTAGAGCACACTTTTCTTTTCTTCTTAAAGATTTGATTTATTTATTTGAAAGAGAGAGAGAGAAAGACCACAAGTAGGCAGAGAGGCAGGCAGAAAGAGAGTGGGGGAAGCAGGCTCCCTGCAGAACAGAGAGCCTGATGTAGGGCTCAATCCAAGGACCCTAAGATCACGACCTGAACTGAAGGCAGAGGCTTAACCCACTGACCCACCCAGGCACCCCTAGCACACTTTTCTTAAGAAGGTTGACATTCAGGGGAAATTAGTTAACCAGAGCCTAGCCTGCTGGGTTATTTTCTGAACTTAACTGACGTGGTGAAGAGAAATACCCAATTTCAGTCCATTTTGGCCATCCTGTCCCACCTATAGGGGGAGAGAAAAAAACCGAGAAACACTTGTATAATTTACAGTCCAGAGACATAAGGTCATTAAGAAACTGCAACCTAATCATAGGTCTGTAGAACACTTCCTCTCTTGCCTTACTACCACATTACTAAAGGTCTATTTGCAATAGTTCCTTTTACTTGATATATCACATCTGGCTATCAATAAAAAATTAAAGCTATACAAAAAAGCAAAAAAGCACAGTTTGAATAGACAAAGCATCAGAACCAGAAATGGCAGGGATGTTGGAATTATCAGATCAGAGATTTAAAACAACTATGATTAACACACTACAGGCTAAACAACAACAACAACAACAACAAAAACACTACAGGCTCTCATGGATAAAGTAGACAACATGCAAAAACAAGTGGGTGATGTAAGCAGAGAGATGGAAATCCTAAGAAAGAACAAAAAAAAAAAATGCTTGAGATAACACTGTAATAGAGATGAGAAATGCCTTTGATGGTCTTATTAGTAGATTAGACATGGCTGAGGAAAGACTCCCTGAGCTAGAGGATAAATCAGTAGAATCCTTGAAAACTGAGAAAGCAATAGAGCAAAGACTGAAAAGAAAAAAAAGAAGAAAACCTGAACAAAATATGCAGGAGCTATAGGACAATTACAAAAAGAGTTAACATAAGGATAATGGGAATACCAGAAGGAGAAGAAAGAGAGAAAATAATAGAACAGATATTTAAAAATAATGACTGAGAATTTCCCCCAAATTATTCTTGGATACCAAGCCACAGATTCAAGCATCTCAGAGAACACCAAGCAGAATAAATTCCAAAAATTACAGTTATTTTGGTATATGCATTATCATCTTCAAACTATAGCTAATCAAAGATAAAAAATCCTGAAAGAAACCAGATGTAAAAAGCACCTAGCCTATAGTGGAAGAAAGATAAAAAATACATGCAATCTATTAGAAACCATACAAGCAAGAAGGGAGTGAAATATTTAAACTGGTGGGAGAGGAAAAAACAAACAAACAAACCCAACAAAAAACAAAAATCTTAAACCTAAAGTGATGGAAGAAAAAACAAACAAACAAACAAACCCGTCTAAGAAAAAAAAGAACAAAGACACACATTACTAATATCAGAAAAAGAGGATATTTCCATGCATACTTTGGACACTGAAAGGAGAATAAAGGAATACTATGAACAACTTTAATTTACAAAATTAATATCCTAAACAAAGTGGACCATTTCCTTGAAACACACAGTCTGCTAAAATTCAAACAAGAAGAAAGAGACAATCTGAATAGGCCTATGTCTATTAAATAAATGGAGTTGGTAATTAATAACATTCCAAACAGAAAGCATCAGGCCCAGATGGCTTCACTGGTGAATTCTACTAAACACTTAAAATTTTATTTATTTTTTGAGAGGGAGAGAGAGAAAACATGTGAGCAGGAGGGAAGGGGTAGAGAGAGAAAATTATCAGGCTCCATGCCCATTGTAGAGCCTGACATGGGGCTCTGTCTCTCGACCCTGAGATCATGATCTTCAACCAAATTCAAGAGTTGGACACTTAACTGTGCCCCAGTTCCCTATAATCTTTTTCAGTGGTTAGAAGCAGAGGGAATACTTCCTAACTCGTCCTATGGGGCCAGTATAAACCTAACACCAAAAATAGGCAAAGACCTTATAAGAAAACTACAGAACAGAATCTCTCTGAATATAGATGCAAAATCCTCAATAAAATAGTAGCAAATCAAATCCAAAAAAGTATAAAAAGTATTATATACCACCACCAAATGGAATTTACCCCCCATATGCAAGACTGGCTAAGTATTTGAAAATCAATTAATGTAATCCATCATATCAACAGGCTAAAAATGAAAAATTACATGGTCTTATCAATAGATAGAGTAAAAACATTTGACAAAATCTGATATCCATTTGTAATATAAAATCTCAGTAAACCAGGAATGGAGAAGAACTTTCTCAACTTAAAAGACTATCTACAACAACCCTACAGCTAATATCATACTTGATGGTAAGTAATTTTAAACTTTCCCATTAAGATCAGGTACAAGGATGTCTCCTCTCACCACTCCTTTCCACACCATACTAAAGTCCTTGATAATGCAATAAGACCAAAAAAAAAAAAAAAAAAAAAAAAAAAAAAAAAAAAAGGACATAAAAGACATACAGATTGGGAAGGAAGAAATAAAACCATCTTTATTCACATGATTGATATGTGTGGAAAATCTGAAAGAATTGACTAAAATACCTTCTGGAACTGAGATGTGATTACAGCAACACTGCATAGGATACAAGATTAATATCCCAAAGTTAGTTGTTCTTTTCTTTTAACTTCCAACAATGAACAAGTGGGCTTGAAATTAAACAACAGCATTTACATTAATACCCCCAGAATTAAATATTTAGGTTTAAATATAACAAAATATGTACAAGGTCTCTATGAAGGAAACTATAAAACTCTGATAAACAAAATCAAAGAACTAAGTAAATGGCTAGATATTCCATGTTCATGGGGCTCAATATTGTCAGGAAGTCAGTTCTTCTTAATTTGATGTATAGATTCAGTGCAATCCCATTCAAAATTCTATCAAGTTACTTTGTGGATTTTGACAAACTAATTCTGAAGTTTATATGGAGAGGCAAAAGACAAGACTAGCCAACACAATATTGAAGGAGAACAAAGTTGAAGGACTGATGATACATAGCTGCAAGACTTACTATAAAGCTACAATTATTAAAGCAGTGTGGTATTGGTGAAGAATAGACAAATATATCGGTGGAATAGAATAGAGAGCCTAGAAACAGGCCCCTAAAATACAGCCAAGTGGTCTTTGAAAAAGGAGCAAAAAAAAAAAAAATACAATAACAGAAAGATAGTCTTTTCAAAAATGGTGCTGGGACAACTAACTATCCATATGCAAAAAAAAAAAAAAAATCTAAAGACAGACCTTACATCCTTCACAAAAATTAACCAAAATGGATCATAGACCTAAGTGCAAAAAAATAAAACTTCTATAAGGTAACATAGGAGAAAACATAGATGATATTTAATACAGTGCCTTTTTGGATACAACACTAAAGACATGATCCATTAAAGAAATAATGGAAGATGTGGATTACATTAAAATTAAAACCTTCTACTTTGCAAAAGAGGATGTTTAGAGAATGAGTTTACGATCCACAGGCTGGGAAAAATATTTGCAAAAGATGCATTTATAAGGACTGCTATTATTGAACATATACAAAGAACAATTTAGGAATAATAAAACAAACAACTTGAATGAAAAATGGGCCAAAGACCTCACCAAAGAAGATATACAGATGATAAGCACTTGGAAGGATGCTCCATATAGTATGTTATTACATAAATGCAAATTAAAACAGTGAGATACACTACACACCTATTAGAATGGCCAAAATCCAGAACATTGTCAATATCATATCCTGGTAAGGATGTCAAGCAACCGGAACTATTATTCATTATTAATGGGAATGCCAATGATAGAACCCTTTTTGAAAACATTGTAGTGGTTTCTTATAAAACTAATCATACTGTTACCATATGATTC
This sequence comes from Mustela nigripes, assembly GCF_022355385.1. Lineage (NCBI taxonomy): Eukaryota > Metazoa > Chordata > Mammalia > Carnivora > Mustelidae > Mustela > Mustela nigripes. The sequence continues at coordinate 128,242,613 of NC_081557.1, read as the reverse complement.
AGCAATCATGCTTCTTGGTATATACCCACAGGCATCAAAAACATATCCACACGAAATGTACACATGGTTATACACATGGGTTTTTCATAATTGCCAAAGCTTAGTAACAACCAAGATGTCCTTTAGTAGATGAACAGATCAATAAACTGTGGTACATGTGAACAAGGGAGTATATTTAGAGCTAAGAATAAATGAGCTATCAAGCTATGAAAAGACAGAGGAATCTTAAATGCATATTACTAAGTGAAAGAAGCCAATCTGAAAAGCCTATACACTATAGGCTTCCAACCATATGACATTCTAGAAAATACAAAACTGTGGAGAAAATTAAAAAATTTATATTTACCTGGGGGCAGATTGGGGGGAGGGATGAATTGATAGAATATAGAGGATTTTTAAGGCAGTAAAACTATTCTGTACAATACTGCAATGATGAATACATGTCATTATATATTTGTCTAAACCCATAGAATGTGCAACACCAACAGTGAACTCTGAAATAAACTGTGGAACTTAGTGACTATATTGTGTAATCCTTAGAAACAAATGTATAACTGTGCGTGATGTTGATAATGGAAGAAGACTATGCTTATGTGGTTGTAGTGGGTATCTGAGAAATCTCTGTACCTTCTTAATTTTAATGTGAATTCAAACCACTCAGAGGGATGTCTGGGTGGCTCAGTCAGTTAAGCGTCTGCCTTTGGCTCAGGTCATGATCCCAGGGTCCTGGTATTGAGTCCTGGATAGGGCCCCTTGCTTGGTGGGGAGCCTGCTTCTCCCTCTGCCGATTGCTCCTCCTGTTTGTGCTTGCTCATGCTCTCTTTCTTTCTCTCTCCCTCTCTCTCTGACAAATAGATAAATACATAAAACCTTAAAAAATAAAAATACTCTTAAAATTGTCTTTAAAAATAATAAAAAACAACAAAATTATGCAAATAAATTATATTTAATTGATATCAGCATCTTTCTGCTTTATATTGTAAAAGTGCTACATTTTTGGGAGAGTTTATCGAATCATAAAATGTGTATTTCACAGCAGACTATAAGTTCCATGAAGACAGGGACTGTATCTATTAACCTTCATTAATGAATAGCCACTATTAATGAATGCCTGGCTTATGAAAGGGCTCAGAAATATTTGTTGATAGTTTTCATTGTTTATTACTTATGCTAAAGTTATATGCCAAAATATATTTACAGATAATCAGAATCCTTTGAGCTAGAATGACTCCTTTTCTGTGGCTAGAGGTTAAAGAAAGAAGTCAGAGAGATTCTATATACATCATGGAATTGCACTAAGGGTTAAAGTAACTCTAGAGTCCACAGAGTTTGCAAGTTCTTGTTTGCCTTTCTAGTCCTTGGAAAATTCTCTGTCCCTTCCATATGTGGATTACTAATTGGGTGATATTTGGCAGATACCTATCTCTACACACTTTTAAGAATCTTTAAATGACCAGAAAATTTCATTTAATTTTCATGATTTAAGTTTTATATTGACCCTGATTAAACCTGTCTGGAATATTAATTCTGCTAGTTTGTGGCAGAACATTTGCTTTTCAAGCATAGTATATAGGTTAAGTGCATTATTGTCTATTAATACAGTTACATGGCCGTAATATTAATATGTGTCTTAGTTTAATCTAGTAAGAAGCATCTAAAATTGATTAAATGAAAAACTAATAAAGGTAAATATACTTTTTCAAGGAGAAATATATTTCCTTAACCAGAAAATAAAAAAAGTGACTTTCTTTGTGTGCTAGTTTGGATTTCTTCAGAATTAGACCCTGAGACAAGAATTTAAGTACAACTAATCTGCAAGTAGATCTCAGGAAATACTGTTAATGGAAAGAAGTTAAGATAGGGAAGGGATGAAAGTAAAAAAAGAATGCATTATCAGACCAATTACCATCAGCTGGAGCTCCATCCCTCTAAGGAACGGTGTAGACAACTTTTCTTAAGTGCTGGGCCTTTATCCATCAACTCCAAGTTGAGGGAGGTCCGGGGTTGAGGACCACTGCACTGGGGGCTTTAATTTTCTGGCACTCTGGCTTGCTGCACAGGTGGGCAGAATGGAGTCCTGCAGCCAGAGGGAGCCCTGAGGCAATGAAATGAGATGCTGATGAGTGAAAGTCAAGGTAGCAAGTGTAGAATTGTAAGGGACAAGGCAGTATGGATGGGGTACCAACAGCACATGCTCTAGGTTGCTTATTTGAAAAGAGAGAAAAGCCATAGATATTCTAAATATAAATTTATTTTGCTGCTTTGTTTCCATATCTGGAATAGTGGCTTATATTTAGGCAATCACTCACTATTTCTTGAATTTATTAATGTCTCACAACTGTCCACTTCAACTGAATGAATAAGTGAGTAAACAGAAAGTCGAAAGTCCATGTGGTTGAGTGTCAGGATCATCCACTGACTCCTGTTAGAAACCACTCTATTGCCCTTTGTCATTTGGAGCCCATACTTGAGAGCTAAGCCTGTACCGAGGCAGACTTTGTCATCCTGTAAATGCTGATTGACAATCACCTTCCTGGGGGCGATCCAGCATACTTAAGAGTAGAGACTCAGTATTACCTTTTTGAAAAGAAAAACTAAAACGTTTTTGGAGAACTACACTTATAAAATGTTTGCATCCATTTTCTTGCTAATTATCTAAGCCCCGTTACTGTCAAGTACGGGACATAGGTAAAGGATGGCCCTACTGAGTGGTTTTCTGTGGAAACCTTGAGCCAGGAGTGGAAAGATCACTTTCTGTGGTCACTCAAGTCCAGTCACCTTAAATTAGGAAGGAGAAATACAGAAAGTCAGGGGAAAAAAGTAAACATCATTCCATGTAGGGGCAAAATCAGAAGAAGAATAAGCAGTCCAAAGGACAGTCACTGATATAAGTGGCTAGAGTGTAGATAGAAGCCAAAAAGAGATGAAAAAATTAGGGGAACTAAATAAAAATGAGCACTGAGATGGGTCAGTAGAAGTTAGGCCCCCAGAAGCCCTGACATTAAAGCTATGTCTTGTGTTGTAACTTGAGCCTTGATGTATGCATGGCCCGTGGGTATTTTTCATGTAAACCAGGCCAGACGCTGCCAGTGTTCTCTTTGGGGAAACAGATCTAAATCTGACTACTAGAGGATGTGGGAGGGAGAAGCATGTCCCATTTCCTTCTAACCTTCCCCAGGAGGCTGACACAGAGCTACTCTAATCGCTAGACGTACAAATAAAACTGGAGGGAAAGCTTCTTTGAATATAGATGAAGCTTTCTGGTGGTTTGTTATTGACATTTTATTTATAAGAAAAATATTTTCTTTTGTCTCTTTCTTTTAGTCTATGAAACAATGTTTGCTAAGAGAGAAGATTGGCAAGGACTAGAAAGAAGTGAGCTCCTCAAGTTCTTCAATGACTGTGGTCATTTCCCAACCCAGCAGCAAATTGATGAGGCTTGGGACCTGGTCCATAGAGGCGAGTGGTTTCCCATTTCTTGTTTTCTTTTCCCTTTCTTTGCTGTTCCCTTTCCCTCTTTCTTCGTTCCCTTGTTCTTTCCTTCCTTCTTTAATTTAATTTAAATATAACTTAAATTGCTCCATTTTTGTTCCATTTTCTTTTTCCATTAAGCTTATCCTTAAATCCATTTCCTAAAATTTTAAAATCTTAGTTTAATGTATATGAAAGAAGAGATTTAAAGGATAGGTCAAGGGGCGCCTGGGTGGCTCAGTGGGTTAAGCCACTGCCTTCGGCTCAGGTCAGGATCTCAGGGTCCTGGGATCGAGTCCCACATCGGGCTCTCTGCTCAGCAGGGAGCCTGCTTCCCTTTCTCTCTCTCTCTCTCTGCCTGCCTCTCTGCCTACTTATGATCTCTCTCTGTCAAATAAATAAATAAAATCGTTAAAAAAATAAAGGATAGGTCAAAAGAAGTTAATACAATACTGCTTTTTTTTTTTTAAGAGGGGTGGAGGAGATGGTTTTAATTTTTTTTTTTTTAAGATTTTATTTATTTATTTGACAAACAGAGATCACAAGTAGGCAGAGAAAGCAGGCAGAGAGAGAGAGGAAGAGAAGCAGGCTCCCTGCTGAGCAGAGAGCCAGACTCAGGGCTTGATCCCAGGACCCACAGGCAGAGGATTAACCCACTGAGCCACCTAGGTGCCCCTGGCTTTAAGTTTTTAAGATTCTAATATATTTTTTGATATAAAAAAGTTACATCTAACTCAGTTTATTTTAAGCTACTGTATTTTATGAGACCAGTGCTCTAACCCCTGAGCTTCAGAGCCTAAGCTACTATATTTTAAAAAGCTTTCTCCTGGATAGTTAGATTGGGTACTGAAGAACGTAACTGTTTAAATGTTTAAACATTATAAACTATTTCAATAAAATAGAATCTTACAGTTAGAAAATCATTTCTTTTCTGAACAGTAAGTAGGTGAAAGGATAGTATTGTTTGAGAATATTTAATAATTTAAATAGAACAACACCCTTCTCTTCTCTAAAGACTAGTCACCAAGATGGGGGAAGTCTCATCAAATTACCTTACTTCCTTAAGGTTCTTCTCCATGTTACTGTGACCATACTAATGCTGTAGCTTGCTGTTAGGTCTAAAGATGATGGATGATGGATCTACAATTTAATTGAGAAAAGAAGATAAAACACTTCAGGACCCCTTCTAAATACAACAAAAGGGAGGAACCTCGTGAATTTAAGCATCTGCCTTCCGCTCAGGTCATGTTCCCAGAGTCCTGGGATCAAGATCAAGCCCCACGTGAGGCTCCCTGCTTGGTGGGAACCCTGCTTCTCCCTCTCATTCTATCCTTCTCCTCCCCAACTGCTTATGCTCTCTCAGATAAATAAATAAATACAAGAAAAGGGCTCATATGCCAGTAGAAAGATATGATTAAGGTCAGAGTGATAAGGCTGAAGTTTCCTTATAGGTTGAAGTTCTCTTTCTTAGTTCTTAGTTTGAATTTATCTAATCTATTACCTGTGGACTTTGCTTTGCCACTGCTGTATCCTTAGTACCTACAACAGTTTTCTAGACTCTCACTATTTGTTCATAGACTGAAAGAAGCACCAAAATCATTTTGAGCTTTACTAAACATGAATATATTGGTTAAGTCATTTTTTTTCCTGATGACAAAAACCTTGAATGTTTAATTATAGAAAATTTGGGAGCCTAGAAATATACAAAACTTCTAAGAAGCCATAATTGTAAACATTTGATGTCTGTCTTTCCAGTTTTTTTCTGTACATGACATTATTTTTATGAAAATTGAGATTTTCAACGTGTTTGAAAATCTGCCTTTTTTTTTCCTTATTCATTCTTACAAGATTCCAAGCCATATCATACCACAACATTATTAAGAACTGAATAACAATCTGTCATACAGAGATTTTATGAGTTACTGTTGTACCTTTAAATTGCTTTCATTTTTCTTTATAATAAAAATAAAAATAATGAAAAAGTTAAACACAAAATAACATTAATTAAACATTTCAGAAACTTACACTGATTAGTGTTAATAATTTAAAATCTAATTTTTTACAAATTAAGTTTCATAGAGATATTTCCCTCTACTGATTATTTTGGAGTACATCATAAAGACCTACTGAGAGCGTAGGTCTGGAATTAGCTTTGCTGGGTTTAATTCCTGGCTTCACCACCCCAGCTATATGTCTTTAGATAATTTATTTATCTTTGCTGTGCCTTATTTTTCTCAACCATAAAAGGAAGATAATACTATCTAAGTCATTGGACTGTTGTGAAGTTTAAATGAAATAATATATTTAAAATATGTGTCCCAATATAAGTGCTCAGTAAAGATTGCTATTATTGTTCTTAAGTAATTCTTAGGTATATTTAGTTATCTTTATAATTTTTTATGTTGAAAATGTTTAAATGTTGAACTATTTTGAATACTAGTTCATTTTATAGAGCTTATTTATTGAATGTTCTCTGTTGGTTTCCACCCTCTCTTTTGATTATCTTAAGGACCTGTGTGTGCTAGAGGTGGTGAGATGCTAACTTATGGTCATTTTACAGATGAGAGAACTGAGACTTAGAACAAGATTTTTCTAAGCTCACCAGTAGAGTTGGAACTTTATTCCTGGTTTCTTCAAGTCAGGCTGTGTTGTTTCCATCTTACTATGTAGAGATACTTTAAAAGTCTGTGTTATGAAAACATAATTAGACAGATGATTAAAATGCTCAGTACTTGCTAGTACTGCCTTTTATTGATCTTTCACAGGCTAGCCTAATGCCTTGCGATGAAGTAGGCTTTCTGCAAATGGCCGAGTTTATTAAATTTCTTGTTAAAACTAGAATTTTCAGAAGAAAACTTAGTTTAAAAACATATTGTTTTTATTATAATGCCTACAATTGGGAAGCTTTCTTTTATGTAAAGGAGCCACTCTTTTAACATAATTTTAAATATATGTCCAATTATGTTGCTCTGTCCAGTTAAAAAAATTCTTTCGGTGCATAAGAAGCTTTCATTTGAAATGGAAATATCCTAACTAATGGAAGAAAAACAGAAAATTTATGGGAAATGAAGCTCAATTAATAGTTTTCTACTTGCTTCTGGTATATATTCCATTTTTAAAAGAATCGGGTTTTATGCATTTTAGATTGTCAGTCATCTTCATTCATACTGACTTCTTTGATTATGGATAATAGCTCCAGATGTGCAACCTACGCATTTTTTAACCAGTAGACTATTTCACCTAACGCATATGTAGTTAATTCAATTGATTAACTTCTTCAGTGTATGACACCAAGTAGGTCAAATTCCTAAAGCTGTCTGTATTTGTTCAGGTATTTTTAGCTACCCCCCATTCTTTATTCTCATCACTATGGTAACAAAAATTTTGTGACTGAGGACATGATTTTTGTCTGAAATTCTTCCTTTGGGGAAATGAAGCAACTTTAGGCTACATGTATGTGCTGATCTTAAAAGCTGAAGACTATGCAAACATGCTATTGTTTGATACTCATTTAAGTCTCAACCAATGAAACAAATAACTAAAGAATGGCATATCTGAAAGTAAGGAAACTAATACATTGTGGTTCTATACCATCTATTCTTATATCTGCCTAATGTTTTAGAAATTCAAACTTTGAAAGTTTTCCAGTATTTTCCCAGTATTTAAATAGAACTTATAGTTTATTTTCTGCAGTTGAAATGAACAGAAAACAACATTGAAGTCTCTTTTCACTATGGAGCACTAGACAAAAATCTTAAAATCAGAAACATAGAAGTTACTTATATGTTATTTAGCCTTATATATTTTATACATCTGAAGAAACTGTGTTTAGGCTCCCTGACTAGTTAATGGCAAACTGTAATTAAATCCTGTGCCTCCTGCTCCTTGGGACACAGCTTTGTCCACCATAAACGGACAACACTGCTTTTTTTTCCCCCTGTTTTCAAAGAAAAGAATTTATTAAATGGGAAACATATAATGATTTTCCCTTAAAATTTTTTTCATATGAACAGACATTCTATCAATAAAATTTTAATTATGTAGGAAAGTGATTAAGGAGGATTTATAGAGATAGAAAATTCTAGGGTAAAGAAATATGAGACACCAGGAAATTCTGGTGGTAAAAAAATGCAGAAGTAAAAAAAAAAAAAAATGCAGAGGTATTGGAGGTACAACAGCCTTATCTTAAATAGCTTCTAAAAATTTAGCACATATTTATTATAAAGCATTTTGAAAATATACATTAAAAACAAGAGATGAAATGAAAAATACTGGCAATTTTATCTCAGTCCAGGAATTCACTATTTTTCCTTAACAAGTTAATTTTTATTTCTATCCTCTAGGAAATTGAATTTCAGTCAATCTTGCTTTTCATTCTTTTTTTTCTGAGACTATGGCTAAATAAAGATAGAGGGCATCTATCTAGTGAATAACAAACACATGGAGTAGCTACCTGCTCTGCAGTATCACCTTTTGACACAGGCATTTCTTTATGTATTCGATTGCTGGGGCTGGCATAACAAAATACCACAGACATGGGTTTGGATCATAGATCACTTTGTGTTTATCCTACTTGGGGTTCATTGAACTTCTTTGATCTGTAGACTAAGGTTTTTCATAAAATTTGTTAATTTTTCAGCCATTTTTTTCTCTATACATTTTCCTCTCCTTTTCTTCTAGGACTCTTACTACACTTATATGAATATACTTAATGTGTCCCAGAGGTCTGAATTGAAAAAAATTGAAAAAAAATTTTTCAATTCTTCAAAGTGGACAGTATCTACTGATTTTTTTTTTTTTAGGTTTTTTTTTTCCCACTGTTTTTTTATTTTTTAATTATTTTTTAATTTTCGGCATAACAGTATTCATTATTTTTGCACCACACCCAGTTCTCCATGCAATCCGTGCCCTCTCTAATACCCACCACCTGGTACCCCAACCTCCCACCTCCTGCCCCTTCAAAACCCTCAGATTGTTTTTCAGAGTCCATAGTCTCTCATAGTTCACCTCCCCTTCCAATTTCCCCCAACTCCCTTCTCCTCTCTAACTCCCCATGTCCTCCATGCTATTTGTTATGCTCCACAAATAAGTGAAACCATATGATAATTGACTCTCTCTGCTTGACTTATTTCACTCAGCATAATCTCTTCCAGTCCCGTCCATGTTGCTACAAAAGTTGGGTATTCATCGTTTCTGATTGAGGCATAATACTCCATAGTGAAGACCACATCTTCCTTATCTCTTTGTCCGTTGAAGGGCATCTTGGATCTTTCCACAGTTTGGTGACTGTGGCCATTGCTGCTATAAACACTGGGCTACAGAAGGCCCTTCTTTTTACTACATCTGTATCTTTGGGGTAAATACCCAGTAGTGCAATTGCAGGATCATAGGGAAGCTCTGTTTTTAATTTCTTGAGATCTATCTTTAAGTTTACTTTTTCCTTTCAACTTTCTCAAATCTGTTGCTAACCCGTTTTGTAAATTTCTCATTTTGTTATATTTTCTTTTCCTCTTTTTAAAGATTCTATTTATTTGGCAGAGAGAGGCGCAGTGAGAGAGGGAACACAAGTGGGAGAAGTGGGAGAGGGAGAAGCAGGTTTCCCACCCAGCATGGAGCTGGATGTGGGGTCTTATCCCAGGAACCTGGGATCATGACCTGAACCGAAGTCAGGCACATAACTGACTAAGCCACCCAGGCACCCCATTTTGTTATGTTTTTCAACTCTAGAATCCATGGAGTTACTTTTTTAGATTCTATTTCTCTTGATAATGCCCCATTTTTGACTGTCATATTTTCATTTAATTCTTTAAATATAATTTTCAATTATTTGAGTGTATTTATGACATCTTTGAGGTCTTGCTAAATCTTATATCTAAGTCCACTCAGAGTGAGTTTTTGTTGACTGCTTTTTTCCCTGAGTGTGGGTTACACTTTACTACTTATTTGAATATTTCTGTTGTTATTTTTGTTGACTACTAGACATTTTGGGTATCATGTTTCACAGCACATATAAAATGCTCAAAATGTATTTGTTGAATATTTTTGCAACAAAATTTTATCAAAAAAGATTCTAGATTGCCACAACCAAGGAAGGCATCCATTTAGTATGCTCTAATGCATTTCTTTTCATTTTATGACTTATTCCTAATATCATCAATCAGGAAAGAGAATGTGTTTTTACCTTCCACACAGCTGAAAGCATCAGAGAATATCTACTAAAATACCAGGTGGGGGGTGGGGAATTGGCTTCCTGTTATGCAAGGGCTATGGAAACCACTTACAAAACCTTTATATCTTTGTCGTTCATGGGAAGAGTCTATAGATTCATAGGAGCTTTGCTGTAGAGCCATCAGAGCAGGTAGGGCAAACATCAAACACTTCTAAAGTGATCCAATGTTCTGGATCCTGTTAAAGATCTTCATGGCAAATCAATTCAGGGACTATTTTCACTAGTGCGTGGGGATGATAGTAGAAAAAAACATTCTCATTATATAGCCATTAAGATAGGTGCCAAGCTTTCCTAACACAAACCACACACCTGAATCATACTTACTGTGTCATTTCAGATAATCTGATTTTGTGCTAAGAATTCTACTCATTTACTTGGCTCCATATATTTTGAGCATTCTGTCTTTCTCCAGTGAACAAAGGTAGGCTAGTAGGTCATAGGCTTTACTGAACTAGATCATGGCAAGAGCATGAAGACCTGAACCAATATCAATATGTCTAATATGAAGATTATTACCTTCCCCCATAACCAGACACCAACCAGCAGGAAGCTAAATTCGTATGAAGAGGTAAGAAAAACTCCACATCCATTGCCATTGACAGTAGATGTAACACACTTGATAAGAAATAAATGGAGATTCACAGACCTGTACCCCTGGGGATAAAAATATATGTTTATAAAAAATAAAAAATTATATTGAAAGAAAAAAAAAAAAAAAGAAATAAATGGAGAGAAGCTGCAGCTCTGCTAGCCTGAATTCAATCTCACTTGGTGCAGCCACAGGCAAGCCATAAATTTAATAGGCAGATTTGGAAATGAGAAAGCATTAGAATGGCTTGCTAACTATTACACACATCTCAAGCTAACTGGAAAACAATAGTAATGAACAGGAAAGACCCAAAAGTACCAGCGGAAGGTAAAATGTGAGGCAGATATAAAATATGAGCACATGGGAACCCTGACTGTGTTCCCAACCCACACGCAGACCTATAGGCAAAAGGTGGAAATATTAAGGTCTCAAGGCATTTGAATAAACACTCTATCCAATCATAGGATGATAACTAAATTATACAGAATCAGAGAGAACCTTTTGAAAAGCTACTTTTAAAAAATTAAAACAATAACTGAGCAGAGAAATGAATAGCCAAACACCTGGCAGGGGAAGATAGATCAAATTCCAGATATTAAGTCCAGACAAGTTATTAAGTAAATAAACCCTTGGAGTGGGGAAGCCAGAATCCATAGTTATGTCTTTCTTTTATGATCCAGTTAACTCATCCTACAATTATTGACTCATCTTCAACATTCTCTATAACCTCCTCCGATTTCCAAACTTAAAACATAATATTTGTATCAGCTTAGGGTTTTATACTATTGCTATATAAATATTTACAGCACTGCATTTATCTAGTTATATGAGTGCATGTCCCTCCAATTATCATATGGATTCTGAGATCTTTGAACTACAATCTAGATTGTACAGTGTAGGTTGTGGCAATCTAGAATCTTTTTTGATAAAATTGTTGTTGCAAAAATATTCAACAAATACATTTTGAGCACTTTATATGTGTTGTGAAATACATTGTAGTTCAAAGATCTCAAAATCCATATGATAATTGGAGGGACATGCACACATATAACTAGATAAATACAGTGCTGTAAATATTTATAGAGCAATATGGAACCCTAAGCTGATACAAATACTACGTTTTAAGTTTGAGAATCAGAGAAGGTTATAGAGAATGTTGAAGATGAGTCAATAATTGTAGGATGAGTTAACTGGATCATAAAAGAAAGAGGGTTCATACATAAAAGAGAGATTGTGTACAAAACAAACTAGAATTTTTAGGTCAGTTGGTTAACAGTGAATAGAACAAATCTGTGTCCGCTGGTGGGTAACTGGAGAAGGGACGGTATTGCTAAAACATCTAACTAAAAGATGCCAGATCATTCAATGAGATTTAGTCGACAGTGGTGGCTTTTCATTGTAGAATTCTTGTTTAGAATCCTTTAGTCTCCTATTATCTGCCTATTGGAAATGGATGTTTTCAAATACATAATGCAAATTAGGTTTTGCATATAAATCAGTTTTGTGTCAGTAGGAGCTATTTAAACATTTTCCCCTAAAGCTTGAATACCCCTGTATAAACTAGAGACTGGACCTTAGGGGCAAAGAGCAACCCTGAAAGATGTGTTCATCATCACCTTGCTTCAGCTACCTCACCCAAGCACTCTCCTACAATTTTTCCTGCTTTCTCCCCTAACACTTTTTAAAGATGGTTCCTGACATTTTGTCTCATCTTTCATTATTTAACAATGTTAATGCCTTCTTTCCCCCAGCTATGGCTATGCAAAGCCTGGGAAAGCCTAGGCTAATGGTAGGCCTTGGGAATGATCAGGGCCAGTTGAAAGACTTACCCCTTTTTCCTGTCTTCCTGCAGTCATGTGAGTTGTTATTCCAATTAGTAAGTTACTCTCATTAGCCATTCTGGGATTTTTTTCTTAAAACCTTTGAGTCTCTTATTGTTTGAGTTGAAATATTTGTACCACTGTTATATAAGCTACATAGAGAATCTGATTAAATTTTATATTACTTAACGCTAGCTATTCTTCTAAAGCCTGTCTGTTTTTGTTAACTAGAAAATAACCATCTTCAAGAAACAGTGGGAACAGCAGGAGTTTGAGAGTAGTGTAACTTCAATAAAGGTATAATTACTTTCATAAGTCTATTAGAAGGCAAGGCTTTAGGCTCCTTTTGTTAGATCACTGTTTATTAGGATTATATACCCCATACTCTTAACATGCAAAGATCCACTAGCAAGTCTTTGTTTTATATGATTGAATTACTATAATATCAGGAACATCAACTCCCTGTTGAGAACAACTTTGCTGGCAAATTTCTGATAAATGAAATATTAACATAAAATATTTCAGAAATTCTTATGAAATGAAATTTTTTTATGATATAGTATAATTATTTCAATGTCATAATCAAAGCATTAAAGAGCTTTGATTTTTTTCTGGCATTCCACTTGATCCAGAGTCCCATTAATTCCCCTAGTAAAGTGAAACTTCCAAAGGAATTAAAGTAGTTTTCAGCCCTTAACAGTTAAGAGTTTTGCAGCTCTTACCCAGTCCACTTTTTAAGTCACCTTCAGGAATGCACATTTTTTAGAATTTCTGATTCAAGACTTAAAAACAAAATTAGTGTTGAATCACCATATTGTACACCTGAAACTAACATTACACTGTATGTTAACTGGAATTTAAATGAGAACTTAAAAAAAATTATGCTCTGCTCAATAAGGTACTATGATGTTCCCAGGATGTGAATGAAGTCTCCCTCATATTCTATATAAATTATCAATGGAACTGAAATAAATGTAGGTTAATTATTCAGATCTGTAAAACCATATTTTTTTGGGGGTGGGGAGAGACTGCCAATTTGGCATCATGGAAGCCAATTGCTAATGTTGGCTTCCATGATGTAAAGGTTATGTAATGTATAGGTTAGTTTGTAAAGGTTAGTTTCCCTAAAGTCTAGAGCTAGAGTCATGATAAGCTCATTAGTTTCATTTTAGTTTCCACAACTGACAATTCTGTGACTTTCCACATTAGTTTCATTTTAGTTTCCACAACTGACAATTCTGTGACTGTTTCCACATTGAAATCCACAGGTTATACTGTTTGAAGATGCTTTTTTTTTTTTTTTTTTTTCTGAGTCATGTGGGCCTTTTATACAGGAGGTTGTTTATAGAGTGTGCTTCTTTTAGGGCATAGTTTTTCAGACATTTAAACATAAATACATCATGTTTCTACTATAAAGATGTTGGGTTTCTAGTCTTTGGAAATCTTCCTTCCAATGCTTCTTTACCTACCAATGATTTTATATATTTTTTTTGGCATGATGAGCAACCAAACATCCTTTCAGCTGATGATCCTTAGTGGTTTGGATATAGTGGACTTGATTTTTATTTGCATCCTTGTATACATTTGCCATCTTTTGAGGTAAAAAACAAGTATACATATAGAAGTACATTTGCAGAGTGTATGTGTTCTAGTTAGTAACTCCCATCAGCACTAATTGCTCCAAAAAATCAGGTATCAGAAATTTCTCATTCACTTTATTCTTTATGGAGTTTAATTCAGAGTACTAATCAGAGAAGACAAAATTGACTTTACACCTACAATTTATGGTGCGTATTTTCTAGGATTGAGATTTTCCTTTAACATTAAACAGTTACTTAAACTAATGGCTCTTAACCAAGGTCTCATAACATATTCAGGCATTTAAATAAGTTGTAAAGTGAGTTCCAAATAATTTGATTCTAAGAAAGTTAATGTACCCGAATTTTTAAAATGAGAAAGAAATTTGAGTGGATTAAAAATAATCCCTGTCATACCACTCTAACTTCCTGGAATTCTAAAGACTTTGATGAGAGAAAAGATGGAGCTGTGGCTGGGCTGTTGGGAGCTTCACCCGAAGACAGCCCTTGTGTATGCCCTGCAGGTGAACCACCCCCTGGGTGGTTGTAGCCAGAAATGGAATCAGAACCCCTGTCTTGTATTAAAGGTCCATATGAGCTGGCTAATTTCTAGTAGGTCAGTGTTAATTTACTTAATCTGCCCTTGAGAAACAATTCTGATTATTGGAGTGTAAATAGTAGTGCTGCTTTTCAGGGGATGAGATGACTACTCATATAACTATTGCAAATCTCGCCATATTTTTGTTTTCTGTAACTGCCTAGAACCAATCAGTGTTAGAAACACTCCTAATACATGTTCTCCATGATGTTCTTCATTGAAGTGAAAGAGAAAGAGGCCAATGACGAACTACCATATTCCAAACTTGTTATTCTGCAGATCATAACGGGCTCCCTAACTGTACCATTTGCAGGACTGAGGCATTTATAGTAACTTGGGGACTTTTGTTATGTTTACATCCAGTTGTCTGTGTTCTGGAGGTGCTTACTTTGATCTTCATTTCTAATGGTCATATTCCTTTAGTGACTTACTTTCTTGGCTATAACTGGATTTTGGCATTCTCAGTAACTGTAAGCCCCCAACATCTGTTTTTCAGATCTCTGACCACTTCTGACATCTTTCTGGCTCTTCTCCCCTTTTAATAAATCTGAAGCTCATGGGGACATTCAATCCATTAACATTACTATATTTACAGTGTTCATAACCTTCTATTGTCCTCCATTTCAATGGTATTTATTTTTGACATATTTAATGTATTTATATTTAAACATATATTTGTTAACTGTGTATTTCCTCTATCTGCCTGTTGATTTTCAATATGACAGAGATCTTATCTTTCTTGTTCACTGCTATAACCCAATTCATAGTGTAGACCCTCGTAGTTAAACAGAAAGAAGGGGAGAGATGTTATCAGCCAAATCAGAATGAAGGAATTCATGCCAGTACTAAAGGAAGAGATATAAAAGGAAAATCTTTCCTGCTTTCCTCTAAAGTTAATAAAGTAGGAAAAAATGAAAAAAAAGTATCATTTGCCTATAAAGTCCTAGAGATGATACAAAGTAAGACTATTTGGTCGCCTTATCTTATCTCATGTCTTGGGACCAAGCAGGAATGTTACCCTTCAGAAAAAGTCTGCTCCTCTCAGAAGGCAAGAGTGTGAAGATTGTACAGGCTTGCCCAGGTAATAATATAGGCTTGCCCAGGTAATAATTTCTTATTCATGATTATTCTGTTTGGTTTGGGGGATACGATTTAAAGAATGGGACATCTCTTGTAGATCTATTGCAAATGTGTCACTTTGTAGAAATGTACGATGGTCTGATGTCATACTAGCATCAGTTTAGGTTACCAGGCTCCAAAAGGACATCTTGTCGCTATTGTATTTATTTAGTTTGTATGTTGTTTTTATGGTTTGTAAGGTGAAATCATTTAATGTATCTCCAGGCCATATTTATTGAGACATACTCAAATTGGTTTTTGCAATGATCTGGTGAACTTAGGACACACTTGCGTAGTCAGCCAAGTATGAGTCACCCCACAGAAGGGAAAGTTAGGAGGGGATTAAATCTGATTAGGATTCAAATACACGAGGTGATAAAGGAGCTGGCTCTGCTGCCAGGCAAAGCTACTCTCTTCTGTGGCCAACAATGAGCCTTCAGTGACCAGTTATGTTAATCAGACACCTGCTATAAACAATATGTTCATAGGAAAGTTAATAAACAGTACCAGGCCAGTGTCTGTTACGAGTCAGCAGAAATGGACTGTTTAATCAGAGCAAATGTTTAAATATTAAAAGGGAGCATTATTCTTATTGTTAAAATAAAAATAAGAATGATAACTACTATGCAGTCTCCTTTGTGAAGCCTAGTTTTGTTGGTGCTGCATGTAATGAATTTTAAAACCTGGTAGCTACCAGCTTATGTCCAAGAAATTATTATTTGTAGCCATTTCTGAAGACAAATGTATTGAAATTAAAAATACAGATTTAGGGGCTCCTGAGTGGCTCAGTGGGTTAGGCCGCTGCCTTCAGCTCAGGTCATGATCTCGGGGTCCTGGGATAGAGTCCCACATCAGGCTCTCTGCTAGGCGGGGAGCCTGCTTCCCCCCCTCTCTCTGCCTGCCTCTCTGCCTACTTGTGATCTTTCTCTGTCAAATAAATAAATAAAATCTTAAAAAAAATACAGATTTATTTCCCCAATATATCTCATGTCCTAATCAGCTAGGCTGCATAAGTATATACCATAAACTGGGTGGCTTAAACAACAGATATTTATTTTATCATGATCCTAGAGGCTGGGAAGCCCAAGATCAAAGTGCTAGCAGATTCAGTTCTTCATGAGGACCCTCTTTCTGGCTTTAAGATGGCTGTCTTCTCACTGTATCCTTACATGGCAATAAGAGTGATCTCTGGTGCCTCTTTCTCTTTTTATAAGGGCACTAATTCTGTCATGGAAGCTCTACCCTCATGATCTCATCTAAACCTAATTACCTCCCAAAGGCCCCACGTTCCAATACTAGAACACTGGGGGCTAGGGCTTCAACATAAGAAATTGGGGAGCACACGTTTAGTCTCTAATAATAGAAGAATATATATTATATATAAAGCAACACATCTACATGTTCATAAATTTTAGTCATTTTGCTGCCTCTTTCTGTTCTGGAGAAAGGGCTCAACTATTAAACCTACTTTGGTTTCTGTGGCCAACTTGTGCTTAGTATAGGGCTTCCTACTTAATGGGAGTGATAATCATGATCTATTTACAGTAAGCTTAGGGAATCTGGTGATTCCCTTCTCAGTTTGGCGTTTCTATTATAATTTAGTTTTTGTTGAGATCATAATTCATAGTTCATATAGGAAAGAACTTTGGTATGGAAGTAGAGTGCTTGCTTTGCTGCTCTGTAAATGTCCTGCAACCTAACTTATGTGTAATTACTTTTTCTAAAAAAATTGGTTATTTGTAAATTCTTGTAAATGATTTCCCTAAAATGGATTTATCGGTTATCAGTAAACAAAATGTATCGAAATAAGAAAAAAGTGGGGCACCTGAATGGCTCAGTTTATTAAGTGTGTACCTTCAGCTCAGGTCATGATCCTCAGGGTCCTGGGATCAGAGTCTCACATCAGGCTCCATGCTCACTGGGGAGTCTGCTTTTCCCTCCGACATCCCTTGTCCTCTCTCCCTCTTTCTCAAGTAAATAAATAAAATCTTTAAAAAGAGAAATAACAAAAAATTAAACAAAAATATGCCTGAATGTTTATTTTCTTGTTCTGAATTTTAATTCTTTGTATTCACAGTTTATATATTTAAGAGATTACCATAAAAGTATATTTTTATAGAATTTCTGAGTTCTAATGTTTACAAATGTATAAAATGTCAAAAACAATATCAAACTGTTAAAAGTCATTAGAACATTTTGTCATCAGAATATTATTTATTTATGAATTAAACATGGATTTATCTCTCATTACAGAGAAATAGCTTTCATTTTGTGTGGATTCTATTTTCATCAGTGTAATAGAAACAAGCTGCAGAGTATTTGAGGAGGAGCCACTTTTTCAGATTGGTATAGCCCTTTGAATTTCTTCAGAGTGAAGAAAATTATTTTGATATAATATATTCTTGTGGAATTTAAGTTTCTTCTTTGCTTGTCTTGCTTACATGTGGATATGAAGGTATATGTTTATGGCTACTATTCATTTTACAGACTAGAATCATATCATATGCATTCCTCTCAGTCTTTTTTCAGTAGCAATATATCATGAGAACCCTCTATCTCTTTTGTTAAAATTAATTAATTAATTAATTTTTAATTGACATATAATGCATTATTTGTTTCAGGTGTACGGGTCTGTGATTCATCAGTCTTACACAATTCACAACAGTCACCATAGCACATACCCTCCCTAATGTCCATCACCCAGCCACACCATCCCTTTTTTTTTTTTTTTTTTTGAGGCCTGAGATATTATTTATTTATTTATTTATTTTTAATAAACATATAATGTATTTTTAGCCCCAGGGGTACAGGTCTGTGAATCGCCAGGTTTACACACTTCACAGCACTCATGATAGCACATACCCTCCCCAATGTCCATATCCCCACCCCCCTCTCCCGTCCTCCTTCCCCCCAGCAACCCTCAGTCTGTTTTTTGAGATTGAGTCTTTTATGCTTTGTCTCCCTCCCAATCTCATCTTCTTTCATTTTTTTCCACACCATCCCTCTTACACCCCTCCCCTCCAGCCGTCCTCAGTTTGTTTCCCAAGATTCAGAGGCTTTTATGGTTTATCTTCCTCTCTA
Source organism: Mustela nigripes (assembly GCF_022355385.1). Lineage (NCBI taxonomy): Eukaryota > Metazoa > Chordata > Mammalia > Carnivora > Mustelidae > Mustela > Mustela nigripes. The sequence goes on along the minus strand of NC_081557.1, from coordinate 128,224,129 downwards.
GTTTCAACTTGCTTCATTTTTACCTCCCTTCCCCTTTGATCCTCTGTCTTGTTTCTCAATTTCCTCATATCAGTGAGATCGTATGATAATTGTCTTTCTCTGATTGACTTATTTCACCTAACATAATATCCCCTAGTTCATCCATGTCATTGCAAATGGCAAGATTTCATTTTTTGATGCCTGCACAATGTTCCATTGTATATACATACCACATCTTCTTTATCCGTTCATCTGTTGATGGACATATAGGCTCTTTCCATAGTTTGACTCTTGTGGACACTGTTGCTGTAGATATTGGGGTGCATGTGCCCCTTCACATCACTACATTTTTGTAAACACCCTACAGTGCGATTGCTGGGTCATACGGTAGCTCTATTTTCAACTTCTTGAGGAACTGCCTAACCGTTTTCCAGAATGGCTGCACCAGCTTGCATTCCCACCAAAGTGCAGGAGGGTTTCCCCTCTCTCCCCATCCTCACCAACACCTGTTGGTTCTTGGCTGGTTAATATTAACCATTCTGACAGGTGTGAGCTGGTATCTCGCTGTGATTTTGATTTGTATTTTCTTGATGCCACGTGATGTGGAGCACTTTTTCATGTGTCTCTTGGCCATTTGGATGTCTTTTTTGGAGAAATGCCTGTTCATGTCTTTTTCCCATTTCTTGATTGGATTATTTTTTCTATGGGTGTTGAATTTGATAAGTTCTTTATAGATTTTGGATACTAGCCCTTTAGCTGATATGTCTTGCAAATATCTTCTTCCATTCTTTCAGTTGTCTTTTGGTTTTGTTGACTGTTTCCTCTGCTGTGCAAAAGCTTTTGATCTTGATGAAGTCCCTATAGTTAATTTTTGCCTTTGCTTCCCTTGCCTTTGGTGATGTTTCTCACCTGTTGCTGCTGTGGTTGAGGTCAAAGAGGTTGCTTCCTGTGTTCTCCTCAAGGATTTTGATGGATTCCTATCTCACATTGAGGTCTTTTATCCATTTTGAGTCTATTTTTGTGTGTGGTATAAGGAAATGGCCCAGTTCCATTCTTCTGCATGTGGCTGTCCAATTTTCCCAACACCATTTGTTGAAGAGACTTTTTCCCATTGGACATTCTTTACTGCTTTGTCGAAGATTAGTTAACCATAGAATTGAAGGTCCATTTCTGGGCTCCACGTTCTGTTTCACACATCTGTGTATCTGTTTTTGTGCCAATATCATACTGTCTTGATGATTACAGCTTTGTAATAGAGCTTGAAGTATGGAATTGTGAAGCCTCCAGCTTTGGTTTTCTTTTTCAACATTCCTCTGGCTATTCAGGGTCTTTACTGGTTCCATATAAATTTTAGGATTATTTGTTCCATTACTTTGAAAAAAATTGGTGGTATTTTGATAAGGATTGCATTAAATGTGTAGATTGCTTTAGGTAGCATAGACATTTTCGTAATACTTATTCTTCCAATTCATGAGCATGAAATGTTTTTCCATTACTTTGTGTCTTCCTCAATTTCTTTCATGAGTATCCTCTATCTCTTTTTAATGTCTTTATCATATTTTATAATATGGATGCACACCAGTTTATGCAGTCATTCCCTGTTGATAAGAATTTGCTTTGTTTATAGCTTGGAACCATTACAAAGATCTTTCTGTGTTGGTGTTTTTGATTCCCAAAAGTGAACTTGTTGGATCAAAGAATATAAATATTTTAAATTTTGGTTGATTTTACAGAATGCATTTCAAGAAAGTCTGTAACAATTTAGATTTACACCAGCAAAGTTTGAATACAACCTTTTTATCCCAATTCCCGGTGGCAAGTGTACTTGTCAATTTGGTGAGGGGGAAACGATTGAAACTTAGTTTAATTTACATTTTTCTATCTATGATATTTAATTGCTCTTCATATTTGGGTACTCTTCTCTGATATACATACTTGTGGTTTTTAATCCATTTTGGTTGTTTCTCTTTGTCTGATTTTAATGTGCTTTTTACGCTATTGTATATATAAATTGTTCACTTACCATATATTTTGCAATCATTTTCCAGTCAGTTAATTCTGAGCTTTGTTTAAGTTATATTTTTGCAAAAACTTTATATTTCTATCTCTACACCCAACATGGAACTCAAATTCATGACTCTGAGATCAAAAGTCACATGTTGTACTAACTAAGCTAGCCAGGTGCCCCCTCTAATCAATATGTATTTTTATACCTTTGGTTTACTTTCTTGGTTAATAAAGTATTTTAAACTCTAAACCACACATAAAACCTACTTGGGGCACCTGGGTGGCTCAGTGGGTTGAGGACTCTGCCTTTGGCTCAGGTCATGATTCCAGGGTTCTGGGATCAAGCCCCGCATCAGGCTCTCTGCTCAGCGGGGAGCCTGCTTCCCTCCCCCTCTCTCTCTCTGCCTGCCTCTCTGCCTACTTGTGATCTCTGTCTGTCAAATAAATAAATAAAATCTTAAAAAAAATAAATAAAACCTACTAAAATTTTCTTTTAAAATTTTTCATATTTTACATACATTTAATTATCTGGAATTAACATCTAGATATGATTTGAGTATGGATCAACTTTCTTCCAAATGGGTATCCGATTGTATCAACATCAATTTAAGTTAATTATCTCTTGACTACTAAATGAAATTACTTTTCCATATAGTAAATCCCTATATATACTTAGATCTAATGAAAGACCTTTTAGGCTATTGTATTGATTTATGTTCCTATTGTATTAAAGTTCTTGTTAGGAATGACTGCTTGATTCAATCTATTTCTGATTCAACATCTATTGATTACATTTTTTCTGTTTTAATATTTTAATTCAACATATTTTATTGATAGACCATATGATATTGTAGTTACTTTTCTAGAATAATTGTACTTTCAATAGTGGGATCCTGCTGGCTCTATTTGATAATATTTTATTTAAACTATTTCAGCTATTTTAATTAAAAAATAACTACACTGTAGATATTTTAGAATAGCTTCATCAAGTTTTGAGGTTAATATCTTGTTGGCTTTATTAAATAGAGATTTTTTTCTATCATGTTCTATGGTTCAAGAAAGTTTAATTAAACTATTTCAAATATTTGTTCTTTAAAGGTTAGGTAAAGCTTAGATATGGAATACTTGGTCCAGGTGCCTCTTTAACAGATCATTAATCACAGTTTTAATCTACTTTAATTGCTTTATTCAAAATTTCCTTTTCTTGGGGACTAATAGTGGTGATTTATATTAGTTTTAGAAAATTTTGATTTCTTTAGGTTTACAAGGGTATTGCAGTCAAATTATTTTTAATGTTATCCTATAATTTCTTTTAATATTTTTATTAGAAATGTTTATGTCTCTTTTCTCTCAAATGGTTACCTCATATTTTTGCTGCCCCTTTTCTTTGAAAACTTGCAAGGGTTTCTATATTGTTAGTCATTGCAAACCACCAAAGTTTGGATTTATAGTTTTACTTGTTTATTTGTTTCATTATCAACTTTTACTTCTAATAATTTTCTTTTACTTATTTATAATTTTAAAACATTAGAAGATCAGTATTAAATTCCTTTATTTGTAGTTATTTTCTCTTAACAATGAAGGAATATAAAGTTATAAATTTGATCGTGTCCCAATTGTTTTTGTTTGAATTTCTCCCTTTTAATTTTTTATAGGCTTTGGGATATTTCCATCTCTTTAATTTAAATATTTCTTTAACAAGGTGTAACTCATACAATCTAAAGTGCACAAATCTTAAGTATACTTCTAGATTAATTTTATATATCATGTACCTGTGGAACCACCTATCAAGATCAACATATAGAACATTTACATGACCCCAGAAAGTTCTTTTTGCCCCTTCATATCAATATAACCATTCTAAGAATAACCACTGGATTGATTTGCATCACCAGAGACAAGCTTTACGTCTGTATAAATGGAACATATCCATCATTGTGTCTGACTTTCTTCGCTTTTAATGTCTGCAAGAGTCTTCTATGTCCTGTGTAACTATAGTTCATTCTTTTCTGTTGTTGTTCGTAATTCCAGTGTATGAATATGTCATGATTTGTTTATTCATTCTTTTATGGATTCCAAGTTTGGTTTATCTCCTTCTTAAGGTGATTATACACAAATTGTTATAAACATGTCCATATTTCTTAGATATGCACATATCTTAGATTGTTCATATTTTAGATACAAACATACACATTTATTTCTTTAGCATATATATTTCAGGAATGGAATAACTGGATTGATTCAAAAATTACTTTAGAATTTATTATTAATTTTCAAATCATTAAGTATTTTAATTCATCTTTATATTTTTAATTTCCAATGTAAGTGGATTATATTTAGAAAATATGTAAAATATAAAAAAAAATTGGAATATAAAAATAATTTTTGAAATATAAAATATTTTTTGGAATATAAAAATATAAAATTTTTATAAAATATAAAAGGGTTTTTTTGGAAATAGGGCAAAATTTATATCCAAGTTGGTTAAATTTTTTTTTTTAATTTTTTATTTTTGGTTAAATTTTTTATACACAATTTTGTTATACCTTTGGCAATTATTTTTGTCTGTTGGATCCACCTGGCTCTGAAAGTGTATAGTTTCTGTATGTATAGGTCTGATTCTGCCTTTTGTTTTCAATTAATTATTCTATAATTCTTTTTTTTTTAATTCTAATGGAGCTTGCCTTATCTTTAGCTGCCATATTGTCTGATCCATAGACACGATAATTGTATCTTGCCCTTTCCTATTCCATTCTGTCCCTGTTTATTCTGTTTAGTGGGTTTAACTTTAAGTGTCACCATCTCGAGAATTAGTATTGCCACTCCAGATTTTTCTTTTTATTTGCTTGGTATCTCTTTGTCCAAAATTTTATTTTCAGTATTTCTCTATCACTTTTTAAATTCCATTTTTTAAAATAAATGACATATAACTAGATTTTGTATTTTCATTCAACTAGATCATGTTTATTATAAATCTTTGATGTTTCTTTTTTCTGTTTCAGTATTATTTGCAGTTCAGTCAGGTCATTTTTTTTTTCTTTTTATCTCCTCATTGAAAACTTTACTGCAACGTTTCATTCAATCAATTTCAATGACTTTTCTATTTAATCATAATCCAACCTACATTTGTCTTCAACTGTGTATGAACAGTGTACTATTTCTATCCACTCTTTTCAACCTACAATGCTCTTACTCTGCTGTCTTAACCCAACTCTTTTGCTTTGCAGAGATACATAAGTATGTTTACTTCCAGATTATTTGATTTTCCCCAACAGTACTAATATTCTTTTTTCCAGGATTCTTCTTTAGTACTTATTTTATGTATAGTCTCAGTCTCTTATTGTTCATTTTGGTTTAATAGCCATTCATTTATCAATAGTAATGTAGATATTCAGGGTTACTTCTCCCATTCTCTTCTCTTCATCTTCTTCTGTCTTATGGTTTTTCTTCTAATTAATTTTTTTTGTTGGTTATTCTCAGGTGGGATACATGGGGAATGTGGTATCAAAATTCTTGCACTTCCAAATTATAGTTTTTTCTTACATCTGAACCATCCTCTATGTATAAATGTATTGAATTACATTCCGTTCTTTTGGCAGTTAACAGATTTTGTGGTAGTTTTTAAAACTTTTCTATGTTGATGAGAAGTCCAATGCCTGCCTGATTCTTTTGCTTTTTTAAGTAATTGCATTTTCAGTCTGTAATCACATAAGATTTTTGCGTGTTGTTTCTTTATCTCCGGAGTTTAGGAATTTTACCAGGGTATACCTGTTTTTTTTTTTTTTTTAAAGACTTTATTTATTTGACAGACAGAGATCACAAGTAGACAGAGGCAGGCAGAGAGTGAGAGAGGAGGCAGCAGGCCCCCTGCTGAGCAGAGAGCTGGATGCCAGGATCTATCCCAGTACCCTGGGATCATGACCTGAGCCGAAGGCCGAGGGTTCAACCCACTGAGAGCCACCCAGGCGCCCTGGTATACCCGTTTTTATTTATTTATTTATTTTTCCTTACAGTCCTAATTGGAATTCTGGAACTTGATAAGCCTTTGCAACCTGTAGAATCGATCTAGATTAATTCAAGCAAAATTTTTTCCTATGACTTGATTGATTACCCTTCCCTCTCCTCTCCCTCCTTTTTTCTTATAAAACCTCTATTTGCATGTTTTACTTTTTGGTTCTGTTGACATGTTGTTTATCTTTTCTCTGGAGATACTGAGTTCTTCCCTACCCCTCCTTGCTAAGTCTTGAATTTATTTCATCCACTATCTTCTAGGCTACTAAGTCAGGCTTTAGTAGTGATTATACTCTTTTTCAATTTATAAACGGAATCATTAAAGTAGAGAATTGGGGTTTTTTGTTGTTATAGAAAGTCTTTTTTTTTGTTTGTTTGTTTTACTTTTAATTGTACTTGCATTTGCTTATTTTACTCAAGTAGTTTTCTGTTTACACCAGCAATTCTATTAGGAGCCATCTATTCGGGGTGTCTATTTCTTTTTCTTCTCTCTGGCTCTTGGGTTCCTGGAGTGTAAAGTTATTTTCCTTTACATACATGTGGTTCTTGGTGGCCAGGGCCAAGTGCTGGTTACCTGAAGTTGTGAGAGTCTGGATGGTGTTTTGGGGGAGCAGCTGTCTGCCCTATAATTTGGCAAGGACTGGCTGGCAAATTGTTAATAGTTGGCAAGACACCAGAAAGAACTTGAAGAACCCTGACTGCTCCCTGGTGATCTTAATAGTAAAGCTCCCTTAGCATCTAGTGTCAGAAGCTCTTGGCTCACTTCCCCTCCCCCCCACCCCCTGTAAGACTTCCAGTGAAATGAGACTAGTATTTGCTCTCTGGAATAGGAAGTCCTTTGTTTCAAAAGGTCTTATTACTTATGGTCCTATCTCTCAGAGTAAGTGTGGTATTCTGATCCGTGTCCCAGGACACTCTACCCTAGCCTCCAATCTCTTTTTCAGCCCAGAGGAACCCAGGGAAAGCCTGGCATCCCTCTGACTCTCCGAGTCCCTCCAGCCTGGGGAATAAAGCAAGTGCTCCAATCAGTTGGACTGGAGTGGCAGAGGAGGGTGCAAGTATGAATTCAAAGGGCCAATATAACCTGATTGATGGATTCAAGAATTACCCTCATTTCCCAGATTGGAAAAGAGAGGTACTGAAATTCAGTGTTTGTTTGAGTCACACCAAGTTAATCCAGTGAATCCTTTTATGTTGTTGTTAAAGATATTTAAATAGGGGCACCTGGGTGGCTCAGTGGGTTAAAGCCTCTGCCTTCGGCTCAGGTCATGATCTCAGGGTCCTGGGATCGAGCCCCACATCAGGCTCTCTGCTCGGCGGGGAGCCTGCTTCCTCCTCTCTCTCTGCCTGCCTCCCTGCCTACTTGTGATCTCTCTCTGTCAAATGAATTTAAAAAAAAAAATATATTTAAATAATAGCTATTTTAAAACACTGCAGTGAAATCACCATCTAAAGGGTCAACCAACTTTGAGACTCTGCAACTCAATGATATATGAATGCATTTTGACCTAAAACCTCTGAATCTTTCTGAAGGAGGTTGAAAGATTCATATATTTAAACAGAATTAAACAATTACAAAAGCAGGATAATTTTTCTTTCTGTCTCTGAGATAGAAACAGAATTATTCTTTATGGAAATTGTGAGCATTGTGAGGTAATTATTTTCATGGTGGAAAAATGAAGGAAAGGGTTTATTTCTTGTTCCATTTTTTCTTTCCTTCCTTTCTTCCTTCCCTCCTTCCTTCCATTTCTCATTCTCTGCCTCATTCTTCTCTTCCTCATCTTTTTAGTAGGTAGGTGCTAAGGAAGATGGGAAGGAGGACAACTGAGATGACAGATTATTCCCTGGCACCTCTTGCTTTCTGACTAATAGTTGATTTGAGGCCTTGTGTAAGGAGAGGTTATGCAAAATGTGCAAAATGAAAAAAAAAATTTCATGGTTAACCTGGTGACACTTGGTTTCAAAACCAACTTTTATATGCCCATGAAAAGAAAAGCAAGAGCCCAGATTGGGTTACTGAGTTTATCTGCCCTTGGCCCTGCTTCCTCACAGAGCAAAGGGAAGCTTGAGACCCCGAAGCCATGTATTTGCTAGATTAGCAGAGTTGCAGTGTTCAGTATAGCAACAAGAAAGGTTGGGACACTTGAGAAAGTGGTGTTTTTATGGGGTATATGATACAGGAGAGATGTCCCTTGCTAAGTAGCTGATGGACATCAGACTTCCAATGAGGAAGCAAGATGGAAGAACATGAATACATTGTACCTATAGGCATGTGATATATTTAACTGAGGGAGTCTGTGGAAATCGTGATGTCTTAAAATCATATAGATGGGGTTAAGAACAATAAGGATTTGTGCACTAAAATGAATGAAACTATTTATGCCATTAGGTTGGTGACACCTGGAATATTCAAATTATATTCTATACATTTTCCTTATGGAAAAGAAACCTGATATATTCTCTAACCTCTTGAGATTTAACTAATCTGCCTACTGCTTTGAGCAGCATATTCTTCATTTTTCTTTTTTCTTCCTCAGCACTGCCAGCTTTCTGCCAGAGAGGCAGCACTGTGTAATTGATGAGGATTTGGGCTGTAGGTAGGCTAACCATATAATTTATCAATCCAAATGGGATACCTTGAGAATTAAATGGCATGCTATTATTAACTAAATTGGGACAATAGGAAAAACTGTGAATCTTCTGGGTAATGAGGGATATGTTGTCAGTTGAGCCCTGGAGCCAGATTGTGTGGGTTCAAGTTCTGCATTTGCCATTTATGAGAGCCTGTGCATTCCTCAAACACCCTTTGCTCTGACTTTCTGATGTGCCAAAGAAGATGATAAAAGTATCCACCTCATAAGGTTGTTGGGTGGATTAAACTACTTAATTTACAGAAATACTTTGAGCACTACATGGCATTTACATAAGTACTTAAATACTTTACAGATGTTAACCATTAGTACCATACCATCACCATTTGATGGGAATGTCTTAACCGTGTCTACTAAAAATTGTTTAACAGGTATCAAATGTGACAGTGTTTTAAAATCCTGACATACTTAAATGGCACATTTTTAAGAAAGCACTATTCAAATGTATGGTCTGATTCAAAGAAAGCAAATGTCATTATCTTTTTGTGCAAAGTAATTAGAATATATTTTCCCATTTTCCAAAATGACAAACGGTCACCAAATACTAGTAGGAAACTAATCACAAGTTTGCATAATACTTTCTCTATGTTATAGATAACATCAAATTGCTCTTATTTATTTTTACTGAATTGAGGAAGGTGATTTCTACCTAGCAAAAGAACAGTAATGCCTGGTAAATGGTCTCTTGCACTGTTTGACAAGAAATCACAAGTAGGGATTTAATATCATCTCTCTGCTGTCTTCTCTAGATCATACGATGAGATCTATTATTTACTGTATGGTTGATGTGTCCTGGACAAGGAAGCTTAATTCAGATATTCTCTGTTTTCTTTCCTAATTTTTCCTTAAATGTCGGAACTCTCCAAGACTGTTTCTTTAATTACTTCCTACACTTTTCCACAGTGCTTTCCTTAGGTGACCTCATTAACTTTCTCAAGTTTTACTGTCATTTCTGTGTTTAAGATGGGCACCTCTTTCTCTCTCTCTCTCCCTCCCCCCACACCCTCTGTCCCCCTCTCCCTTCCTTTCTCTTCCTCTCTTCCCTGACTTCTTGGCTGAGCTCTCTTCTAATGTTTCCAGTATTCTATGGATCATTTCCATTTCCATACCCACTGGAACCTAAAACCCATTGTTATTCTTTCCACTTGTTTCACACCATCCAATCACTTGTGTTCTCTTGATTCTTCTTTTCATTGTATCTCTGACTTCCTTTCCTTCCTTTCTGTTTTCCTGGTTTCTACCTTATATCTGACCCATATAACTTATGAATATGCTCCTGAGGCATTAACCTAAATGTTCTTTTATTTAAAAAAAATACATAAAAATTTATTGCTTTGTTCACAATTTATTGCCACCTTTCTGGAAAACTTGAGTTATACCAGAAGATTTGTACATATCATAGAGACTTAACTCAAAGGAATAAATTTAGTAGTGACATTTGAGAGAGATGATAGTAGTAGAAAACCCCTTTCCTGGTGTCCCTCATCTACCCAGTTAGCAGTAGGTTAGGAGAGATCAAATTTTATTAAGGTAAATTGTTCCTACAACCTTCATGGTAGTTGTATACTTACTACACTCTTGATATTGGATTTGACCATGTGACTAGCTTAAGCCTCATGGTGGGTGGAATGTGTGTTATTACCAATTGGCTTTGGGTTCAGCCATGTGACTTGCTTTAGCCAACTGGATGTTAGTGAATGTGACATGAGCACATTTGACATGTGCTTGGATGGTTAGTCTTCTTGTGCCTATGTCATTGCTATGAGAATGATATAGCCCAACTAGCCTTCTGGTTCAAGGATGATAAGAAACATGAAACAGACTAAAACCAACCTTCAGCTTATAGCTGCCTGGATGAGCCTCACTTAGTTTAGGGGACTTCCAGCTGATTCATCTGAGCCAACTGAACATCCATCATTGACACTTATAAGGATGAGAGGTAAATAAAAGCTTATCATTTTATGTCCCTCACATTCACTGCTGTTTGATTCATAGCAATAGTTCTCTAATACAAGTTTCCAGAAGATTTTTTTAACTTCAAATAAGCACAGTATTTCAGTATGTGATATTTATTAGGGGTGGTAAAATTCATATTCTTCATAAAGATTGTCAAGCTTGGAGGAAAAGGGAGAAATCAAAATAGACATTTAACTTGTCTTTTCACCCAGCAGTCTAATTCAGCAGATCTTAAACCTTAAAGTAGTTAAGAATCAACTTGCATAGATTATTTAAAGAGAAAATCTCTGTCTTTAGTTCTAGCAATAAATTCATTAGTTTCAAGTAACTTCCAGGAATTTGAATTTTCAACTATCACTTCTAGGTAGTTGTGATGCATGGTCTAATAAACATTGGTTCATTTGTTGTTATTTTAAATTTCTTATTCTTTTTTCTTTTTCTTTTTTTAAGATGCCATGCAAAGTAAAAAATGTATTTGGGTGACACCTAAACCAAATATGATGTAGAAAATGAAATGATAAGGATTCTATTCTATTCTTGTATGCTCTACTGAATCTTCTTATCTATTATGAGTTGAAGATTGAAGAGCAACATTATCTTATTATTTTGGGTTTCCTGTAGTTTGCATCATAAACTCAGAAAGCTTTAATTTTTATTTTACTATTATTTCTATTTAATACTGAACAGTTCTCCAGAGACCTCTTTTCAACCAATGTTCCCTTTGGCAGTGAAATCCACTTACCTTAACTGACTGTGATTATACTTCAACCTAGTTCTCAGAGTCATGATGGTAATATTCATTTTACTATCCCAAAAGGCTCTTAGTATTCATCAAATATTTGATTAACATTGTCTAATAAAGCTTATAGAATGCAGAAACATGAAAGCTAACTCCACCATGATTTTTACTACTGTCTTGTTCATTAACACTGCAAGTTGCTTCTCTAAAATAATTAAAATCCATAATTGAATACACTAGAATAATTTTGGAAAATTAGTTTAATTATTCCAGTACTTCCATTTGGAAAGCTTGCATTATTTATTACAACTAAATGGATAAATGTGACCCCTCTTTTCTTTCTTTTCATTTCACACTTATTCTTTAGGAGGGAATATTTGTTTTGCATATTTATGTTAAGGATGTGAATAGTAATTCTTAAAGCTATATTGACAAAAACATAAGTATAACTTAGGGACTATAAATAAGAGCAGTGCACTAACTGCAGAACCCTTTCACCTTCATGAATTGGCTCATTAGACTAAGATATATACAACTTCCTCTCCTCACTTAGTATGTTGTCCAAGTTTTAAATTATTCCATACCTTTAGATGCAAAATATAATACGGGAAATTATAAATCTTTCAAAGATTCCCTCTGGAATAAAGAGACCAGATTTACCTTTTATTACTAACTTTAAACTTATGGTCTATGGGTTATCTAGAGTGGGTTTGGGATACAGGTTGTTCATTACTCTATATTAACTCTGTACTTGAGAATGGCATCCAGGACATGGCTGCATTATTTATATAACAGAAGAACTGGAGGTAGTTTAAGGGCTAGGAAATAAAAACCTAAATAAGGTATTTTAAACTTAGATTAAATCCCTCTTGGCTGGGGTACCTGGGTGACTCAGTGGGTTGAGCCTATGCCTTTGGCTCAGGTCATGATCTCAGGGTCCTCTGCTCTGCGGGGAGCCTGCTGCCCCCTCTCTCTCTTCCTGCCTCTCTGCCTACTTGTGATCTCTTTCTTTCTGTCAAATAAATAAAATCTTTTAAAAAAATCCATCTTGGCTATATTCACGTAGCAATCCCAGCTATCATACTGTAGAAAGCTAAGGGTATCTTTATTAAAAGCACTTCAGTTCAGCGTTATGAGACAAAGTTATTCAGAACACTGGATGACTGTAGTGACTTCATTTTTTTGGAAACATATTTATGAGAAATAGCAAGGGCCTCAGCGGAAATTATACAATTAATATTTCAGAAGGTCCGTGGTTTACCCAGTCAGCAGTAATATGAGATGCTTGGGTCATAAGTCACAAGTATTCTTGGATTTCATAATTGTAAGCTTTACCTCTGACTTAGTAGAATAATTCAACTGACAGCAGAGAATCAAATGAAAATACTCAAACAACTTAAAAAAGAAATAAACTAAACCTAATATGAAAGGTCAAAAGCTCTCCATCAAAATTTATATTTGTTAATTCTCTCAGGTTTAGCCAAATAAATACCTATAATTAAAGGTTTAAAATTGCCACTGCCATTTCTATTATCAAATTCCGTAGCTTGAAATAAAACTTGCAGATCAGGGTTTTGCATATTGCTGCAAATACTGCAGTTATCTCCCAATTTCTAAACCATTTACCCTCCTCCTCTTTCCACATTTCTACTCTCCAGTCCAATCCAACCTCCCCAACCCTCATAAACTACTTATGTGTTCTTTCTAGGTGGAGGTGATCAACTGGAATAAAATGGTTTAATTTACAGTTTGTGTTGAGTAGAGTTCATGTTCTCCCAGAAACTAAAGATTTGTTGACAGTTGTCAGTGTTGACAATCACAATGTGTAGCCCATGACTGATTTTTGGAAATGGTCTTAGTTTTTAAAAAAGTTTTATGATTTCATGCAATACATGTTTATAAGATCATAAGAGCAGAGGTCATAGTCTGTCTTATTCTCTGGCACTTAGCATGTATTTGACACAAAGAACACGTGTCATAAATATTGGCTAAATGAATGAATGAAAATTAAGAGCAATGAACACATACTTTTGAAAACCACTATAGCTGAGGCCATGGTATTCTGAAACAGAACTTTATTTATTCATCAAACATTTATCAAGTACACATTTTGTATCAGACACTATTCTAGACCCTGGACACATAAAGGAAAGAGGAAAGACACTCTCACTGTTCTATTGTGATATATAATCCATTGCAGGGTATAGAAGATTATAGCACACAACAACAAAGTCTGTTACAGGGGAGGATAGTGCCATGGGAGCACAGAAATGCATCTGTGCCATGGGAGCACAGAAATGCATTCTGTGCCACGGGAGCACAGAAATGCATCACTAGACTCAAACTGGAGATTTCATGAAATAACATTGTGAAAAAAGTGATATATAAGTTGGTATCTGAGGAAAGAATGGGATTTATCTCAGTGAAACCAGTGGTGATGGGGAGGAAAAAAGAATGGAATAAGCATGTGAATGAGGCTGAGGCAGACAGCTAGGGTCACATCCACCACAGACTTGAAGGTCATGTTGTGGATGCTGGACTTTATTCCATGAGCTATGATGAAATGGTTAGGTAGGAAACCCAGAAGTTTAAGTGAAAAGTATGTTTTCATTATAAAAAGTATCTGATTTTAATGGCTTGCTTCCAAAAAATAGAGTACAGAAGGAGGAAAAATGGAACTTCATAGTGGAGAAACCTGGCAAACACCGTGGTACCCAAGTGATGGAGTTTCTGTCACCAGTGATATCGCATGGTACCAGGTGCTGCATGATACCATGTGAAGAGAAGAGCGCCTCCATGGTACTGTTTCCAGAAACCCATTATCTCAATTTAATCATGAGAAAAAAGTCAGATCCAAATTGAGAGTTATCCTGTAAAGTGTTTGACCAATACTCATTAAAACTCTCAAGGTCATGAAAAACAAGAAAAAGATTGAGAAACTCACAAACTAGAAGACAGAACTAAGGGTTTCAAAAAAAAGCAAATGCAATGTGATATCCTGGATTAGATCCTGAGATAGGAGGAGGACATTAATGGAGAGGTATGAAATTCAAATAAAGTGTAAAATTTAGTTATTGGTAATATACCAATACTGGTTTCTTAGATTTGACAAATATACAATGGTCTCAGAAGATGGTACCACAGGAAACCAAAACTAAATGAGGGGCGTTCAGTATTATTTTTGTAACTTTTCTATAAATCTAAAATTATTCCAAAATTACAAAGGTTATTTTAAGAGAGTGAAAAAATAATGTATAGTTAAGATATAATTGCTTTGCAAATAATACTTGTAATACTTTGGATATAAATATTTAAACTCTATGCAATACAATGAGTCTTTTTATTAATAAGAAAAAGGACAAATAGCTGAGTAGAAAAAAAAGCAAATGGTATTATAAGGAATTTGCCAGAAGAGCAACTTCAGATGACCAATAAACATGGTCAACCCCATTAAAAATAAAGTAAATAAAATAAAACACCAAAATGGCTCTTTTCACCTATTAAGCTGTTAAAAATTAAAAAGAGTGGTAATATCTGTTAGTGGAGATTCCAAGAGTATGGCAGTCTTATATATTGCTGGTGGAAATTTTGTTTAATTCTTCATGGAATTCATTTTGGCAATATATTAGAATATAACATGCATATATTTTCCTAGAAATAAGACTCCTGGAAAATAATCTCATATAAATCAAAGCTGGGATAAAATAAGGAAGCATATTTCAGGGGTTTTTGGAGCAGAAAAAATATATAGAAATGTAAGTCTATAGTATAGGAATGATGAACAATTGGGTACATCACTACCAAGGACTCAAAAGTAACCATTATGAATGAATTAGAACTAAATTTGGGAGGCTTTCAGGAGTACATTATTAAATAATAAGAGGAAATGTGAAGAAACATATAACATGTAAAAATTAATACATTTTATAAATTTAATGATATAATGACACACAAGATTTATATAAATACATATATACATATAATATATAAATTTTTTTATATATTAAGTGTGATAGTCTAAGAGAATGCAATAAAAAATTAATTTTCACTTTTCTCTACTAATGATCAAAGAGACTTTGTCAGGTATCCCTTCATTGTCCCTGGAGTATATCTTGATCTCAAATCTCTTGACTTTCCAGTCTTTTTTTTTTATCAGATTAAAAATCCAGCCTAACAATATCAAAACTTCAGTCTCTGTGCCTATTCAAATCTTATCCCTTTTCCCTAATTCAGGCTGGATCTTTGCTTGTGCAAGACAAGCCCTGAGGAAGACGAGAGGGGCAGTGGTGAGTCATGACGTAGTATCATCTATGTGTTCACTATTTTGTCTTTTCCTCACTTTCCTGCTGCAGCTTATTCTTCCAGTGTCAGTGGAGGAAGGAAAGATGAGTGGTAATCAGGCAGAAGCTGATGCTGTTTGTGGAGTTCTTTCTTGGCTTCTGTATGCTGTCTGTTATGACTTATGTCTTACTCTTGCCAGCTTCTTCTCATAGGAATGCATTTGTCTATTCTGGAGTTGTGGTTTTTTTTAAAGTGACTTTACTTATTTTTTTATGTATTTATTTTTAGAGAGAGATCAAAAGAGTGTGTGTGCTGGGTAGGGGAGGGAGCAGAGAGATGGGGAGAGAGAGACTCTTAAGCAGGCTCCACACCTAGTGATATGGGGCTTGATCTCAGGACCCAGAGATCATGACCTGAGCCTAAATCAAGAGTCAGATCCTCATCTGACTGAGCCACCCAGGTACCCTGGTGCTGCAGCATTTTTAGTATTTAATATTTTTATTGTATATGTTTTTAAATATTTGGCCTTATCTTGAGTAATGCACTTTGGCCTATCTTTTCATAATTTTTTTTAGCTCCTTTGCAAAGAACATATATTTTGGGTGCCCTGAACAAGGGACCCTTTCAAGGCAGCCTTAACCTAATTGCACTTATGTTATCACTTGGCTTGTGGAAAATTTAGTTTTTTGCCCTACATCCATGGAAATATACTTTACTCCTGTTGCAATTTTCCCTCCTCTTTCCGATGTCAGAAGAATTCCAGCACCTTCTGTTTTTATGATGTATTCTCCTAAACTCTTTTAGCACTCTAGCATATTCTCAGAGAACTCTTTTGTAATGGAGATGTAGTACTGGTTGGGTTGATGTGTTTCCTTAGATCAACAAGAATTCAATCAGAGGGCACCTGGGTGGCTCAGTTGGTTGAGCAACTGCCTTCAGCTCAGGTCATGGTCCTGGAGTCCCAGGATCAAGTCCCACATCATCGGACTCCCTGCTTGGCAGGGAGTCTGTTTCTCCTGCTAACCTCTCTCCTCTCATGCTCTTTCTCTCTTTCTTATTCTCTCGCTCTCTCTCTCTTAAATAAATAAATAAAATCTTAAAAAAAAAAAAAAACCTCAATCAGAAAATAACATGGCTAAGTCTTCTTAGGCAAGCCTGCTGTCATCTTCCCAAGGATTTTATTGCTGCCCTCTCCACTTCCCATTCCTGCACTTGCTTAGTAAGTGGGAAGATAACATCCCCTCCTCTATTAGGAAGAGGAAATGAAATCTCACTCTTTGTTAAATCAATGTATATTTATATAAATAAATATTCATATGTAGGCTCAAGTGGAGGGATAAATAA
Organism: Mustela nigripes; assembly: GCF_022355385.1. Classification (NCBI taxonomy): domain Eukaryota; kingdom Metazoa; phylum Chordata; class Mammalia; order Carnivora; family Mustelidae; genus Mustela; species Mustela nigripes. The sequence goes on along the minus strand of NC_081557.1, from coordinate 128,207,161 downwards.
GATTCACAGGCCCAATTTTGTACCCCTTCTGAGTAAGTCATATGGAAATGTGTCCAGGGCCTCTCTTCAAAATCTTTAGAATCTTTTCACATTGGTTGTTCTGCTTCTTCTGCTTAGGGCATCCACACACTCTTAGGGTCCAGAGACAATCCCATCTAACATCTTACTACATAAAAAAATTGTACATAATTATATGAATATAGAAACAACTAGATTCTTAATATTGATTTTCAGGATGATAGATGTAGGGGTAAGAGAAATTCCATAATAAGGACAGCATTTAGAGCAATCTTGATAGACAGAGATCTATTTCTATCTCTACCTATCTATCAATCTATATTTGGTAGATATCTAAGACCATATTTTATTTTATTTTGTTTATTTTAAACTTTGTTCAGTTAGCTGCTATATAGTACATTAGTTTTTGATGTAGTGTTCAATGATTCATTAGTTCCATATAACACCCAGTGTACATCACAATACATGCACTCCTTAATACCCATGACCTAGCCACCCTATCCCCCCCAATACCCTCCCCTCTGAAACCCTCAGGTTTTTTTTTTTTGCCCCAGAGTCCTTAGTCTCTTCCTCTCCCTCTCTGATTTCTCCACCTTCAGTTTTTCCTCTCTTTCCCTATAGTCCCCCATGGTATTCCTTACATTCCACATGTGAGTGAAAACCTATGATAATTGTCTTTCTCTGCTTGACTTATTTCACTTAACATAATCCCCTCCAGTTCCATCCTTGTTGATGCAAATGGTGGCTATTCATCCTTTCTGATGGCTGAATAATAATCCATTGTATATGTAGACCACATCTTCTTTATCCATTCATCTGTTGAAGGGTATCTTGACTCCCACAGTGGACATTGCTGCTGTGAACATTGGGAGGCTGTGCCCCTTCTTTTCACTACATTTGTATCTTTGGGGTAAATACCAACTAATATAATTATAGGGTCACAGGGTAGCTTTGTTTTTAATATCTTGAGGAATCTCCATACTGTTCTCCAGAGTGGCTATACCAGCTTGCATTCGCACCAACAGTGTAAGAGGGTTCCCCTATCTCCACATTCTTGCTAATATTTATTGTTTCCTGTTTTGTCAATTTTTGCCATTCTAATTAGTGTAAGGTGGTATCTCATTGGGGGTTCTGATTTGTATTGCCCTAATGGCTAGTGATAGTGAACATTTATTCATGTGTCAGTTAGCCATTGTCATGTCTTCTTTGGAGAAGTGTCTGTTCATGTCTTCTGCCCATTTTTTTTTTAAAGATTTTATTTATTTATTTGACAGAGAGAGAGAGATCATGAGTAGGCAGAGAGGCAGGCAGAGAGAGAGAAGAGGAAGCAGCCTCCCCACTGAGCAGAGAGCCCGATACGGGGCTTGATCCCAGGACCCTGAGATCATGACCTGAGCTGAAGGCAGAGGCTTAATCCACTGAGCCACCCAGGTGTCCCATTTTCTGCCCATTTTTTACTTGGTTATTTGTTTTTCGGGAATTGAGTTTGAGAAGTTCTTTATAGATCTTGGATACCAGATCTTGGATACCTTTATCTGTAATGTCATTTGTGAATATCCTCTCCCCTTCTGTAGGTTGCCTCATTTTTTTTTTGTTGACTGTTTTCTTTGCTATGAAATTTTTATCTTTATGAAATTCCAAAAGTTCATTTTTGCTTTTGTCTTCCTTGTCTTTGGAGATGTGTCTTGAAAGAAGTTGCTGTGGCTGATCTCAAAGAGGTTACTGCCTATATTCTCCTCAAGGATTTGGATGGATTCCTGTCTTGAGGTCTTTCATCCATCTTGAATTTATCTTTGCATTCGGTGTAAGAGAACGATCCAGTTTTATTATTCTGCAGGTGGCTGTCCAATTTTCCCAGCACCACTTATTAAAGAGACAGTCTTTTTTCCATTGGATATTCTTTTGTGATTCATCAAAGATTAGTTGATCATAAAGGTGAGGGTTGTATTTTGACTGTATGATTATATAGACAAGGAGATATGAAAGAAAGGAAGATCAATTGCCCAATGCATATGGTGGTTACCTCAGGATAGGGTGATTTTGGAGGATTTATATGTGCTTTTTTATACTATTCTTTATGATAGTATTTCAAATGTATTTTTATATCATCTGCTAAAAGCTTTACAGCTACATTTAAAAAAATACAAGTTCTGAGCCACTCTGGAAAACAGCATGGAGGTTCCTCAAAATGTTGAAAATA